>NC_133107.1:36935858-37056202 GCF_022965805.1 Primulina eburnea | reverse complement strand
AAAGGCGCTGAGTTTGCAAATTTGAGGCAAGGGCAACTGAACATCGAAGAGTACGTCGCTAAATTTTCTTCCTTGCTTCGCTTTGCACCTCATGTTTCAGGTAGTGATGAAGCCGTGGCAGATCAGTTCATAAACGGCTTAAATCCCGATATCTTTACGTTGGTAAATACTGGAAGACCCAACAATTTCGCTGAGGCATTGAACCGTGCCAAAGGAGCAGAAGCAGGATTGCTTAGGCAACGGAGTGCTCCGTATGTTGCTCCAAGTCCGAGACCACCAGCACCTACTATTCCACCCCCTCCAAGATTTGATAGTGGCGGTAGTAGCAGTGGCAGAAAGGAACAGCTGAAGGCGAAGGGGATACAGTTTAAGCGACCTGGGAGCAGTTCGTCCAGCTCCAGCGGATCAAGACAGACTGGTTTTGATCAAAGTACAAGGACTTCAGGTGTCTACTGTAATTCTTGCTGAGGTAGGCATGCGACTGAACAATGCCAAGGAGTTACAGGCCGATGTAACCTTTGTAGGCAACCGGGGCATTTTGCCAAAGTCTGTCCACAGAGAGGTGTACAGCAAGGCCAGAGTGGAAGAGCATCCGGGTCCGTACCTCAGCTTGAGCGGCAAGCATCATCAGTCCACTCTTTTCAACCTCCACCAGCACAGACCCAACCCAGAGCTCGAGGTAGTCAGACGGTTAGTCAACCTCCGAGGCAACATGCCCAAGTGTTTGCATTGACCGAAGAGCAAGCACAAGATGCACCAGATGATGTTATAGCAGGTAACTGTTCTCTTTATGGTTATCCTGCTTATATCTTGATAGATACAGGTGCATCGCATACATTCATTTCAGAGCGATTTGCATTGTTGCATTCTTTGCCTGTTGAGTCTTTGCTAAATGTTGTGTATATTAATTCTCCGTTGGGAAGTGGATTGATATCTGTAACTACGGTTAAACATTGCATTCTACAGTTTGAGGGGCATGAGATTGACCTAGATTGTATAGTGTTGGGGCTAGCTGATTTTGATTGTATAGTCGGTATTGACATGCTAACGAAGTACAGAGCCACTGTAGATTGTTTCCATAAGATTGTCAGATTCAGACCCGAGATGACAGACGAGTGGAAATTCTACGGGAAGGGTTCCAGATCTCGGATTCCCTTGATTTCGGCTCTTACTATGAACAGATTGTTACAAAAAGGAGCAGATGGTTTCTTTATTTATGCTGTAGACATGCAGAAGACGAGCCCGACATTGGCAGATATACCAGTAGTGCGGGAATTTCCAGATATTTTTCCAGACGAAATCCCAGGATTACCTCCGGTGCGAGAGGTAGATTTTAGTATTGATCTTGTACCAGGTACCGTCCCTATTTCGAGAACTCCGTTTAGGATGGCACCCATCGAACTAAAAGAACTGAAAGCATAGTTAGAAGATCTTCTAGCCAAGGGATATATTAGACCTAGTGTATCTCCTTGGGGCGCTCCGGTGCTGTTTGTGCGAAAGAAAGACGGTTCGATGCGATTGTGTATAGACTACCGGCAACTGAATAAGGCAACGATCAAGAACAAATATCCTTTGCCTAGAATTGATGATCTATTTGATCAGTTGCAGGGATCTTCTGTCTATTCTAAGATTGATTTGCGCTCTGGGTATCATCAGCTCAGAGTTCGAGATGTAGATGTACCGAAGACAGCATTTCGAACCAGGTATGGACATTACGAATTTATTGTCATGCCTTTTGGTTTAACAAATGCTCCTGCGGTATTTATGGGCTTGATGAACCAAGTGTTTCAGAGGTATTTAGATGATTTTTTGATCGTTTTCATAGATGATATTCTGGTGTATTCTAAGAACAGCAATGAGCATGCAGACCATCTCAGAATTGTGTTGCAGACACTAAGAAATGAGAGATTGTATGCTAAATTGTCAAAATGTGAGTTTTGGCTGAATCGCGTTGTATTCTTGGGGCATATCATTTCTGGAGATGGTATTTCTGTTGATCCGAGTAAAGTGGAAGCTGTGATCAATTGGCCAAGACCGACTTCGGTACCAGAAATACGCAGTTTCATGGGTCTGGCAGGATACTACCGAAGATTTATTCAAGATTTCTCCAGTATTGCAAAGCCAATCACACAATTGACACAGAAGAATATGCCATTTGTTTGGTCAGAAGAGTGCGAGTCTAGCTTCTTAGAACTGAAGAAAAGGCTGACTAGTGCTCCCGTGTTGACGATACCTTCAGGTACGGGTGACTTCATTGTATATTGTGATGCTTCTCACAGAGGTTTGGGATGTGTTCTTATGCAGCGAGGTCATGTGGTCGCATACGCCTCGAGACAACTGAAGCCACATGAAGTACGATACCCCATTCATGATCTGGAATTGGCGGCTATCGTATTTGCATTAAAGATTTGGCGTCACTATCTCTACAGCGAGAAATTTGAGATTTACTCCGATCACAAAAGCCTGAAGTATCTATTTTCTCAGTCAGAACTGAACATGAGACAGCGTAGATGGCTTGATCTGCTGAAGGATTTTGATTGTGAAATCAAATATTATCCAGGAAAGTTGAATGCAGCAGCAGATGCCTTGAGTCGAAAGGTATGTGCCTTGTCCTTATCGACGATAGGTGTTAATAATTTAGTTGAGAAATGCTGCTTGTCTGGGTTAGAATTTGATACAGATAGTAAGCCACTCCGACTTGCTACGATCCAAGTTGAACCTGACTTGATCAGGAGGATCAAAGAAGCTCAACGAACCGATCAGAATGTGCAAAGATCGATTCAAATGGTCAGATCAGGGCATATGTCAGAATATCAGGTACGTGATTATGTGCTGTATGTGAATAACCGCCTTGTAGTGCCAGATGTTCCAGACTTGAAACATCAGATTTTGTCCGAAGCACACTGCAGTCGGTTCAGCATCCATCCTGGTGGATGGAAGATGTACAATGACTTGAAGACACAATTCTGGTGGAAGCAAATGAAATCAGTTATTGCAGAATTCGTGTCTAAATGTTTGAACTGCCGACAGGTAAAAGCTGAAAGAAAGAAGCCGGGAGGTTTACTTCAGAGTTTATCTATTCCAGAATGGAAATGGGACCACATTTCCATGGATTTCGTGACGAAGTTACCTCGATCATCCAAAGGCTGCGATGCGATTTGGGTCATTATTGACAGATTGACCAAATCTGCTTGTTTCATTCCATACAGAATGACGTATAGACAGGATCAGATGGCGGAAATTTATATTCGAGAGGTAGTCAGATTGCATGGAATGCCGAAGTCTATCGTATCAGATCGTGATCCCCGATTCACTTCACACTTCTGGCACAGTTTACAGCCAGGCCTTAGGTACGACATTACACCTGAGTACTGCTTATCATCCTCAGACAGACGGACAGTCAGAACGGACTATCCAGACATTGAAGGATATGTTGAGAGCCGTTGTGCTAGATTTTGGCATTAGTTGGCAAGATTCTCTACCTCTTTGTGAATTCTCTTACAATAATAGCTATCAGACGAGTATCGAGATGTCACCGTTTGAAGCTTTGTATGGCAAGAAGTGCAGATCTCCGCTATATTGGGATGATGTTTCAGAAGTACCAGAACTTGGGCCAGATATGATTCATGACATGACAGAGAAGGTGAAACTCATTCAGAAGAGGATGAAGACAGCACAAGATCGACAAGCAAAGTATGCCAATATCAGACGTAGACCGTTAGTATTTGAGGCGGGAGACAGAGTATTCTTAAAGATTTCTCCATTCTGAGGCGTTGTTCGATTTGGCAAACGCGGGAAACTATCTCCTCGATACATTGGTCCTTACGAGATTCTTGAGAAGATTGGCGATCGAGCTTATCGACTTGCACTTCCTCCTTCTCTATTCAGAATACATGACGTGTTTCATGTATCGATGTTACGAAGATATATGCCAGATATTTCTCATGTCATTCAACCCGACGAAGCTGAACTTGATCAAACTTTGAGCTATGTGGAACAACCGATACAGATCCTTGATCGGAAAGAAAAGAAGCTCAGAACGAAGAATATTCCACTCGTGAAAGTTCAGTGGAGTCGTCATGGCATTGAGGAAGCGACTTGGGAAACAGAAGCAAGTATGAGACAGAAACATCCCGAGTTATTTACATGATGTATGTAATTGTTTACTTTTGCTTGTATTGCATCTTGTTGTACTTGAATTGATCATCTACAATTTCGAGGACGAAATCATTTCTTAGAGGGGGAGAAATGTAAGGCTCGAAGAATTAGTTATCATAATCAGATGGATTTGTTGATAATTAAGATGATTGTAGATGTATTTTATTGGACTAGAAAAGAAAGGAAAATGTACAATAAAGATGTGAAAGATAGTCAAAAGAATAAGTAAGGTCGAAGCTATGGTGCACATGCGCGAAGAAATGCACGCATATGCATGGAAATTCCAGTAGCCTCGGCGCACATGCGCGAAGAAAGGCGTGCACATGCGCGAGCAGGCCAGTAGCATTGGCGCATATGCGCGAGAGTAGTGGCGCATATGCGCGGAGCGTCCAGAAACATTGGCGCATATGCGCGAGTTTAGTGGCGCATATGCGCGAGTGTTAAATCTGCCGAGACAGTAGGTCTCGCGCACATGCGCGAGTAGTGTCCGCGCATATGCGCGAGACGTGTAAGTCAAAGAACAAGCCATTTGTCCTAAATCATGCAAGATATATATAGGAGGTCTTCATTTGCCCTCTTATTCAGCTGATAACCGAGAGATTTCCAGGGGAAAAGCTTCAATCTTTCTTTCATCTCATAATTGAGTTTGTACAAGATTTATCCATCCAAACTTTAATCCGATTGCGGTTTTGAACTCCCCTCCGTATTAGCTACAAAGTAATGTAAGTTTCATTCAATTCCAGCATGTTTTGATATTTAGGTGATGGGAAAATGATGAATTGAACTTCATACTATGTTCTTGAAATGGTAGAGGTTGTAGAACCGTAAACGGATCGATTATCGGATGTCATATGCAATTGTTACGATTTTTATAGCATGTTTAGAGCTAAATATGCAGATTTTGAATACTATGACATGTTTAGGATGATGATTATGAGTTGATGAGTTTAGATTGATAATGTGTTGATATGTGTTGAGAATTTGATTGACCGGTATCGAGAATTACGTCGTTATGCCGTCAAATTGTACCGAAATCAAGTATTGACTTGGATAGGTGTTGATTAGATTAAAGATTGATAGATTGTGTATCAACATTTCCATTTCAGATTCGTCTTGACGACTGTGACAGCGATTGTGCGACGAAAGGTATAGTACATGTTTTGTTTGGGGAATCACGACTCAAATGAGATCACATTTGAGTTTCCCAACCAAATCACATACTTGTTTTATTGTTCATACTTTGATATGATTATGATTGTTATAGATTGGTTTATAGAACTGATATGCAGATCTTGCTATGCTTTGTTTACAGATCGTGTAGCATTGCATTATGCTTGTTTGCAGATTTTGTATTCATGCATTAAGATAGGGCAGTCTGGAGATCAGGCAGACTACTAGATGTTCGGCGATATCTCAGCTTAGGGGAAGATCACCGCCCCTTTGTAGACGTGGATACAGATCAGTCCGAAGTCTAGGAATAAGACGTACAGCACCTCAATTGGTAGGGTAGGTGACAGCCAGTGACGTCTTATTCATAACGGGATCCCTAGAGTTCTAGTCGAGTCGAGTCTAGACACGATTAGATTCACATTGCATGATTTTATATGAATGACATTCATATCAGCATGTTTTATGTTTAGATTGTTTATATGCATGTTACATGTTTATACTGGGATTTGTTCTCACCGGTTTTCCGGCTGTTGTTATAGTCTGTATGTGTGCATAACAACAGGTGGGGCAGGATCTGGGTCACGACAGAGATGAGCGATGGACATAGCGTGGTGATCACGGGCCTAGCAGATGGACTAGTAGAATTACTTTTATCTTGTATTGTATTTCACTACTAGTTTATAGAGGGTGTATTAAAACAAGAAATGTTGTATCCTATGTTTGTATATTATGCTGATGTAATAAAATAGAGACATGTTTTATGCCTAGTTAGTAACATTTGATTGAATGTTAAAAAGCGAAAAATTGACCCACGGTTTAGAATAATGATCCATTTAATCCCAAGAAAAAGAATTAGAGCCCGGGTCCCCACAAACATTGCGGATTTGTTCTTTAGAGAAGTCGTTAGGTTGCATGGCATGACTAGGACTATTGCTTCTGATCGCGATGTTAAATTCTTGAGTTACTTTTGAAAGACTTTATGGGCTAAACTTGGCACAAAATTGTTGTTTTCTACTACTTGTCATGCTCAAACGGAAGGACAAACTGAAGTTGTCAATAGAACTTTGGGAACACTTTTGCGTGCTATTCTTAAAAAGATTTTGGATTGACATTTCTACGGACTTTATTTTGGGGTTTTCTAGGACTAAGAAGGGGAGGGATTTTATTTTCGTGGTTGTGGATAGATTCTCTAAGATGACACCTTTTATAGCTTGTCATAAAACCGAAGATGCTTCAAACATCGCGGATTTGTTATTTAGAGAAGTCGTTAGGTTGCATGGCATGCCTAGGACTATTGTTTCTGGTCATAATGTTAAATTCTTGAGTTACTTTTGGAAGACTTTATGGGCTAAACTTTGCACAAAATTGTTGATTTCTACTACTTGTCATCCTCAAACGGATGGACAAACTGAAGTTGTAAATAGAACTTTGGGAACACTTTTGCGTGTTATTCTTAAAAAGAACTTGGATTGACATTTCTATGGACTTTATTTTGTGGTTGCCTAGGACTAAGAAGGGGAGGGATTCTATTTTTGTTGTTGTGGATAGATTCTCTAAGATGGCACATTTTATAGCTTGTCATAAAACCGATGGTGCTTCAAACATTGCGGATTTGTTCTTTAGAGAAGTCGTTAGGTTGCATGGCATGACTAGGACTATTGCTTCTGATCGCGATGTTAAATTCTTGAGTTACTTTTGAAAGACTTTATGGGCTAAAC
Source organism: Primulina eburnea (assembly GCF_022965805.1). Lineage (NCBI taxonomy): Eukaryota > Viridiplantae > Streptophyta > Magnoliopsida > Lamiales > Gesneriaceae > Primulina > Primulina eburnea. The sequence continues at coordinate 37,049,156 of NC_133107.1, read as the reverse complement.
TTGGCACAAAATTGTTGTTTTCTACTACTTGTCATGCTCAAACGGAAGGACAAACTGAAGTTGTCAATAGAACTTTGGGAACACTTTTGCGTGCTATTCTTAAAAAGAACTTGGATTGACATTTCTACGCACTTTATTTTGGGGTTGTCTAGGACTAAGAAGGGGAGGGATTCTATTTTTGTTGTTGTGGATAGATACTTTAAGATGACACATTTTATAGCTTGTCATAAAACCGATGATGCTTCAAACATTGCGGATTTGTTCTTTAGAGAAGTCGTTAGGTTGCATGGCATGCCTAGGACTATTGTTTCTAGTTGCGATGTTAAATTATTGAGTTACTTTTGGAAGACTTTATGGGCTAAACTTGGCACAAAATTATTGTTTTCTACTACTTGTCATCCTCAAACGGATGGACAAACTGACGTTGTCAATAGAACTTTGGGAACACTTTTGCGTGCTTTTCTTAAAAAGATTTTAGATTGACGTTTCTACGGACTTTATTTTGGGGTTGTCTAGGACAAAGAAGGGAGGGATTCTATTTTTGTTGTTGTGGATAGATTCTCTAAGATGACACATTTTATAGCTTGTCATAAAACCGTTGATGCTTCAAACATTGCGGATTTGTTATTTAGAGAAGTCGTTAGGTTGCATGGCATGCCTAGGACTATTGTTTCTGGTCGCGATGTTAAATTCTTGAGTCACTTTTGGAAGACTTTATGGGCTAAACTTCGCACAAAATTGTTGATTTCTACTACTTGTCATCCTCAAACGGATGGACAAACTGAAGTTGTCAATAGAACTTTGGGAACACTTTTGCGTGTTATTATTAAAAAGAACTTGGATTGACATTTCTACGGATTTTATTTTGGGGTTGTCTAGGAATAAGAAGGGGAGGGATTCTATTTTTGTTGTTGTGGATAGATTATCTAAGATGTCACATTTTATAGCTTGTCATAAAACCGATGATGCTTCAAACTTTGCGGATTTGTTCTTTAGAGAACTCGTTAGGTTGCATGGCATGACTAGGACTATTGCTTCTGATCGCGATGTTAAATTCTTGAGTTACTTTTGAAAGACTTTATTGGCTAAACTTGGCACAAAATTGTTGTTTTCTACTACTTGTCATGTTCAAACGGATGGACAAACTGAAGTTGTCAATAGAACTTTGGGAACACTTTTGTGTGCTATTCTTAAAAAGAACTTGGATTGACATTTCTACGGACTTTATTTTGGGGTTGTCTAGGACTAAGAAGGGGAGGGATTCTATTTTTGTTGTTGTGGATAGATTCTCTAAGATGACACATTTTATAGCTTGTCATAAAACGGATGATGTTTCAAACATGGCAGATTTGTTCTTTAGAGAAGTCGTTAGGTTGCATGGCATGCCTAGGATAATTGTTTCTGGCCGCGATGTTAAATTCTTGAGTTACTTTTGGAAGACTTTATGGGATAAACTTGGCACAAAATTGTTGTTTTCTACTACTTGTCATCCTCAAACGGATGGAAAACTGAAGTTGTCAATAGAACTTTGGGAACACTTTTACGTGCTTTTCTTAAAAAGAACTTGGATTGACATTTCTACGGACTTTATTTTGGGGTTGTCTAGGACTAAGAAGGGGAGGGATTCTATTTTTGTTGTTGTGGATAGATTCTCTAAGATGGCACATTTTATAGCTTGTCATAAAACCGATGATGCTTCAAACATTGCGGATTTGTTCTTTAGAGAAGTCGTTAGGTTGCATGGCATGACTAGGACTATTGCTTCTGATCGCGATGTGACCGACGATTTCGGTTGGGAATAATCCTAGCAAGCGGACTAGGTCAAGTTATAGTAAATGGACGAACAGTCCAAGTATCGATCCCACAGAGACTATTATTTAAGTACCAAGAATTTATTATTTGATTTAATCTAGGCAACGATAAAAAGTGATTTGATGATTATTTAAATTAATTAAATTGAACTAATTTATGATAAGTAGACGACTAGAATCAGATTAACAGAAACGCTTGGAATTCGGGGGTTTTCGAATTTAAATAAAGTGACCGGGACACACAACGGTAACAAACTCAGATTTTATCACGCACCGGAATAATTTAACCACAGGTTATTCGCTGTCACGATGCAATTCTCTAATTTAATTATAAATCTATTTCTAGAATTTATAATCCTATTTTCATTTAACAGTCCAATTATTTCTAATTGAATTTAATTAAACAAAAACGCATTTAACAATGATAGAATCGCAGCTGTCGCCTAAAATCGCACACTGAAATCGAATACTATTTCTAGTCGATTTAACCGTGTGTTGATTAATATTTTTGAAGCTAAATTCAATCTATTTTCTTTCGAGTCAAGATCAAACAACAAACATGCAATTAATTGGCCAAATTAAAAGCATGAAAATTATGCAAATATTAATCAATAACAAGAAACAATTTTATTAATCAAACGATCCAATGAATAAACAAACCAATCGTTTGCCCCAATCGTGGTCCCGATCAACAGAGAAACTACTCCATAAATTCAAAACTAAAATCAAATCTAATGTTTGAATTCATGTCTGAAATTACGAAAATAAAAGAGAAGAGAAAATCTCAGTGATGATGTGCGGGTCTTGCGTGTGAAGCGCGCGATTTCCTCTCGTCTCTCCCGATTTTCTCCCAAGCCGTCACCGTCTTCAAGAGTCAGGAAATTTTTCGCCTTTTCTCCCAAAAGTCGGCTGCTAAGGGTTCTGCCTCCCAAAAAAGTCCCCCTCAATCTCTAAATTTCTTTCCTTTATTTCCAAATCTTCGCGAAATCTGATCTCAAACTAGGGTACACGGACCCCGTGTCTACCTCCGGCTTTGGGTCCGTGTAGTCGCGATTTAATTATATGTCTGGGAGATGCTGGACACGGACCCCGTGTAGGGGTCCGGGTGAAGGTCCGGATGATGGCGCAATTTTCTTTTCTCGGTTGTTTCTTGACACGGACCCCTGCACGGGGTCCGTCTTTGGGTCCGGAGTGGCTCGAATAAATTATTCTCTTGGCTTCTTTAGACACGGACCCTTGCATGGGGTCCGTGTATGTGTCTGGACTTTGGCCCTTTCTCTTGTTTTTCCTATTTCTCCGGGTATTTCTGACGTGGCCTTGCGAAGTTTGACTTTTCTTTCTTTTCTTTGGCTTTTATCATCTTTTGGTCAAACCTGCAAATAGCCATAATGAGACGAATTAAGCGCAAAACCCGGAATAAAAACGCCAGATAAGCTCGAATACGACAAAATAAAGACCCTAAAACGCTATATAATTCGTGCTTATCACGATGCTAAATTCTTGAGTTACTTTTGAAATACGTTATGGGCTAAACTTGGCACAAAATTGTTGTTTTCTACTACTTTTCATGCTCAAACGGAAGGACAAACTGAAGTTGTCAATAGAACTTTGGGAACACTTTTGCATGATATTCTTAAAAAGAACTTGGATTTACATTTTTAAGAACTTTATTTTGGGGTTGTCTAGGAATAAGAAGGGGAAGGATTCTATTTTTGTTGTTGTGGATAGATTCTCTAAGATGAAACATTTTATAGCTTGTCATAAAACCGATGATGCTTCAAAAATTGCGGATTTGTTCTTTAGAGAAGTCGTTAGGTTGCATGGCATGCCTAGGACTATTGTTTCTGGTCGCGATGTTAAATTCTTGATTTACTTTTGGAAGACTTTATGGGCTAAACTTGGCACAAAATTGTTGATTTCTACTACTTGTCATCCTCAAACGGATGGACAAACTGAAGTTGTCAATAGAACTTTGGGAACACTTTTGCGTGTTATTCTTAAAAAGAACTTGGATTGACATTTTTACGGAATTTATTTTGGGGTTGTCTCGGACTAAGAAGGGGAGGGATTCTATTTTTGTTGTTGTGGATAGATTCTCTAAGATGGCACATTTTATAGCTTGTCATAAAACCGAAGATGCTTCAAACTTTGCGGATTTGTTCTTTAGAGAACTCGTTAAGTTGCATGGCATGACTAGGACTATTGCTTCTGATCGCGATGTTAAATTCTTGAGTTACTTTTGAAAGACTTTATGGGCTAAACTTGGCACAAAATTGTTGTTTTCTACTACTTGTAATGTTCAAACGGATGGACAAACTGAAGTTGTCAATAGAACTTTGCGAACACTTTTGCGTGCTATTCTTAAAAAGAACTTGGATTGACATTTCTACGGACTTTATTTTGGGGTTGTCTAGGACTAAGAAGGGGAGGGATTCTATTTTTGTTGTTGTGGATAGATTCTCTAAGATGACACATTTTATAGCTTGTCATAAAACCGATGATGCTTCAAACATGGCGGATTTGTTCTTTAGAGAAGTTGTTAGGTTGCATGGCATGCCTAGGACTATTGTTTCTGGTCGCGATGTTAAATTCTTGAGTTACTTTTGGAAGACTTTATGGGCTAAACTTGGCACAAAATTTTTGTTTTCTACTACTTGTCATCCTCAAACGGATGGACAAACTGAGTTGTCAATAGAACTTTGGGAACACTTTTGCGTGCTTTTCTTAAAAAGAACTTGGATTGACATTTCTACGGACTTTATTTTGGGGTTGTCTAGGACTAAGAAGGGGAGGGATTCTATTTTTGTTGTTGTGGATAGATTCTCTAAGATGACACATTTTATAGCTTGTCATAAAACGATAATGCTTCAAACATTGCAGATTTGTTCTTTAGAGAAGTCGTTAGGTTGCAAGGCATGCCTTGGACTATTGTTTCTGGTCGCGATTTTAAATTCTTGAGTTACTTTTGGAAGACTTTATGGGCTAAACTTGGCACAAAATTGTTGATTTCTACTACTTGTCATCCTCAAACGGATGGACAAACTGAAGTTGTCAATAGAACTTTGGGAACATTTTTGCGTGTTATTCTTAAAAAGAACTTGGATTGACATTTCTACGGACTTTATTTTGGGGTTGTCTAGGAATAAGAAGGGGAGGGATTCTATTTTTGTTGTTGTGGATAGATTATCTAATATGGCACATTTTATAGCTTGTCATAAAACCGATGATGCTTCAAACTTTGCGGATTTGTTCTTTAGAGAACTCGTTAGGTTGCATGGCATGACTAGGACTATTGCTTCTGATCGCGATGTTAAATTCTTGAGTTACTTTTGAAAGACTTTATGGGCTAAACTTGGCACAAAATTGTTGTTTTCTACTACTTGTCATGTTCAAACGGATGGACAAACTGAAGTTGTCAATAGAACTTTGGGAACACTTTTGTGTGCTATTCTTAAAAAGAACTTGGATTGACATTTCTACGGACTTTATTTTGGGGTTGTCTAGGACTAAGAAGTGGAGGGATTCTATTTTTGTTGTTGTGGATAGATTCTCTAAGATGACACATTTTATAGCTTGTCATAAAACGGATGATGTTTCAAACATTGCGGATTTGTTCTTTAGAGAAGTCGTTAGGTTGCATGGCATGCCTAGGATAATTGTTTCTGGCAGCGATGTTAAATTCTTGAGTTACTTTTGGAAGACTTTATGGGATAAACTTGGCACAAAATTGTTGTTTTCTACTACTTGTCATCCTCAAACGGACGGAAAACTGAAGTTGTCAATAGAACTTTGGGAACACTTTTGCGTGCTTTTCTTAAAAAGAACTTGGATTGACATTTCTACGGACTTTATTTTGGGGTTGTCTAGGACTAAGAAGGGGAGGGATTCTATTTTTGTTGTTGTGGATAGATTCTCTAAGATGGCACATTTTATAGCTTGTCATAAAACCGATGATGCTTCAAACATTGCGGATTTGTTCTTTAGAGAAGTCGTTAGGTTGCATGGCATGACTAGGACTATTGCTTCTGATCGCGATGTTAAATTCTTGAGTTACTTTTGAAATACTTTATGGGCTAAACTTGGCACAAAATTGTTGTTTTCTACTACTTTTCATGCTCAAACGGATGGACAAACTGAAGTTGTCAATAGAACTTTGGGAACACTTTTGCATGATATTCTTAAAAAGAACTTGGATTTACATTTTTGCGAACTTTATTTTGGGGTTGTCTAGGAATAAGAAGGGGAAGGATTCTATTTTTGTTGTTGTGGATAGATTCTCTAAGATGAAACATTTTATAGCTTGTCATAAAACCGATGATGCTTCAAAAATTGCGGATTTGTTCTTTAGAGAAGTCGTTAGGTTGCATGGCATGCCTAGGACTATTGTTTCTGGTCGCGATGTTAAATTCTTGAGTTACTTTTGGAAGACTTTATGGGCTAAACTTGGCACAAAATTGTTGATTTCTACTACTTGTCATCCTCAAACGGATGGACAAACTGAAGTTGTCAATAAAACTTTGGGAACACTTTTGCGTGTTATTCTTAAAAAGAACTTGGATTGACATTTCTACGGACTTTATTTTGGGGTTGTCTCGGACTAAGAAGGGGAGGGATTCTATTTTTGTTGTTGTGGATAGATTCTCTAAGATGGCACATTTTATAGCTTGTCATAAAACCGAAGATGCTTCAAACTTTGCGGATTTGTTCTTTAGAGCACTCGTTAGGTTGCATGGCATGACTAGGACTATTGCTTCTGATCGCGATGTTAAATTCTTGAGTTACTTTTGAAAGACTTTATGGGCTAAACTTGGCACAAAATTGTTGTTTTCTACTACTTGTCATGTTCAAACGGATGGACAAACTGAATTTGTCAATAGAACTTTGCGAACACTTTTGCATGCTATTCTTAAAAAGAACTTGGATTGACATTTCTACGGACTTTATTTTGGGGTTGTCTAGGACTAAGAAGGGGAGGTATTCTATTTTTGTTGTTGTGGATAGATTCTCTAAGATGACACATTTTATAGATTGTCATAAAACCGATGATGCTTCAAACATTGTGGATTTGTTCTTTAGAGAAGTCGTTAGGTTGCATGGCATGCCTAGGACTATTGTTTCTGGTCGCGATGTTAAATTCTCGAGTTACTTTTGGAAGGCTTTATGGGCTAAACTTGGCACAAAATTTTTGTTTTCTACTACTTGTCATCCTCAAACGGATGGACAAACTGAAGTTGTCAATAGAACTTTGGGAACACTTTTGCGTGCTTTTCTTAAAAAGAACTTGGATTGACATTTCTACGGACTTTATTTTGGGGTTGTCTAGGACTAAGAAGGGGAGGGATTTTATTTTTATTGTTGTGGATAGATTCTCTAAGATGACACATTTTATAGCTTGTCATAAAACGATGATGCTTCAAACATTGCGGATTTGTTCTTTAGAGAAGTCGTTAGGTTGCATGGCATGCCTTGGACTATTGTTTCTGGTCGCGATTTTAAATTCTTGAGTTACTTTTGGAAGACTTTATGGGCTAAACTTGGCACAAAATTGTTGATTTCTACTACTTTTCATCCTCAAACGGATGGACAAACTGAAGTTGTCAATAGAACTTTGGGAACACTTTTGCGTGTTATTCTTAAAAATAACTTGGATTGACATTTCTATGGACTTTATTTTGTGGTTGCCTTGGACTAAGAAAGGGAGGTGACACGAATCCTCGTACGAATGAAAGGCAAGCACGAATATAGAAATCGCACCCTCAATTCAATAACAAACAAGGAACGATTATTTTGTCCCGATCTTTTGAAACAAGTAACGATTTTGTGATATTCACCTCAAAGCGATTATAACTTAGCAACAAATATCAACGATAAAACAATTGAATTTCAGACGAACCTTCAAAGAACTTGTTTTGACAATCCGTGCGAAGAACAATCGACAAACGCCACAAAGATGAAAATCTTTGATAAGTTTGATTTTGATAAACACAAAGCACAAGCCCTGCAAATTGAGAGAAATCTCCAATAATTTGTTATAATCTGAATTGGTTCGTTCTTCATTCATACACATTGAATATATAATAATCAATACATGAAAAGTAGTGCCAAAAATTCATAAAGAAAGTTGTGAAAAAATTCTACACGGAACTGGACCGCGGGTGCGTTACAGACTGGACCGCGGGTGCGGTCAGGCTTCGGAAATTTTTTTTTTTTTTAAACATGACCGCGGGTGCGTCCCTGTTTTGAGCGCGGGTGCGCTAGACCTTCGGCAATTGCACTTGAATAACATTCCAAAAACCTCCAATATCATTCCCATGATTCTCAACCTCCTCTAATTTATACATCCAACTTGTAGGACTGCCTTGATAGCTCATCATGAATCCTTGAAGTGCATCTTTAAACTTCTTGCTTCTTCCCCTTGTTATAGGTCCTTCAGGCATTCTTTGTTGAACTCCACCACTTGCTTGAATATGCTTGATTCATCATCTTTTATCACAATCAAGCTTGAAAGTCCGAAGCAACAACGCATCTTAAATCTTCCCCCAAACATTTGCACACGGTGCCTAACCAGAATCATATCATACTCTCCTTCTTCAAAAAGATTTGTCCTCAAATATTGTCTACCTATACAAAAACGAAGCAAGTTAATAATAACGAGAAGTATATTATCAATATGTGTAATAGCCGAAACGGTGTACGGTACGATTTAAGTTTCGTATGTTCATTTGAGTTATTTGATTAGAGGTTTAGAGTTGTGTTTATGGGCTATAGTATGTTTAGTATATTGTTCTTGAGGTATTAGTTGTTGTTGGTTGTTCGTTTCAGAGTTCCGGATCGATTTTAGTTGCATTGGCGGTGATGCAGGGACCGCACCCGCGGTGTGTAGCGCACCCGCGGTGCTTGCAGTGCCGCACCCGCGGTGTCTGTGGTTCAGGAATTTTGTGGACTGCCGAAAGCTCAGCGCACCCGCGGCCTTTGTGTTGGCGCACCCGCGGTGATGAACAGTAGAGGTATGGTCGAGATTTATAGTACCTTTTTGATGGATTTGACTTCATTCTTTCCTCTTTTCATTTCGAAATCCTCTCATTTCTTAGGGTTTTCTTCATTTCTTTCACTTCCTATCTTCGATTCAAGCGTTTATTTGGCGATTCGACTTGAGATCAACGTTCTCCGTGGTGCTAGGAAGCTTAGGTAAGTTTTTGGTGCGATTCTTTTAAGGTTTCGAGTTGAGAGTTGTGTTGGGTTTGTTATTCTTGTGGATTTATGGATTATTAGCTTGGTTTCTTGGATTTGGAGTTGATATTGGTGTTATATTTGGATTATTGTTGTAGGTGGTGATCAAGAACTAAGTTTGTGGTGTTCTTGTGGGTTGTAAGTGGAATTCCTTCCTTTTTGCTCACATGATGTTATATGTATTGTGTTTAAAAGGTTTTATGTGATATTCCCTTCCATTTGAACCATTGTATGTATTGATTCAATTGTTATATTTATTGGGGCATTTGTTGTCTCATATATATATATATTGAAAAAGGGAATACAAGAGAAATATAGAGTTTCAAAGTTCATGTTTAAATGTCAGAGAATTCAAATGTTTCCGGATTGATAAATACATAGTCAGAGATTGCATGCAATATTAGTTGATCAACGCCCATAGGCTTTTATCCCTCAGAGTTATCGGTATTTATATCGATTTGGGATACGAGCAACCCACAGACAAAGATACTATTGATATCAATCCCCATAGTAACGATAAATACCATCTCATTGCTATTGCTATTGCTATTGATATGATATTCATGTTCAGAGTTTACAGTCCAGAGTTGATGGTATTTATGATTTCAAAGCTATGTTTTACAGATTTTATTGTTCATTGCTATGTAAGAGTTCCACTTGCTGAGATTTATTCTCATTTCAGTTATTTCATGTGTTGCAGATCAGAGTGGTGGCCCGGGATGTTGACTGCGAGACAGGGGTCATATGCATACACCGATGGAAGGATGATTTTGATGGCATGATCATAGAAATGATGTTTTGTTTTTGTTATGTCATTTAAATGATCATGTATTTGTTTTGGATGTAAATGTTTAAAGAAGTGTATTTTGAAACTCCTTCCATATTTAAAGTAAAATTTTTAATTTCCGCTGCGTATTTTTAATGTTACGGGGTAGAGGTGTCACATTTAGTGGTATCAGAGCCCTCGTTCTTCGGACCAATTGATATGACTTCGTCTACTGTCAATTGTCCGGGTATGTTTTCTTGCATCTATCCATTGTTATATATATTGATATGTATCTTGTGAGATATTGTAGAGTAGAGATGCCACCTAAGAGGAAAGCTGTAGAGGGTGAGGATAGTTCTTCCTCCCGAGTTGTCGACGAGTTCGGCAAGTTGCTTAAGGAGCAGGCCAAGGTTCATAGTGAGCAGATCCAGCAGTTGCTCCGATTGCAGGGAGCAGGTCAGGGTAGAGGACAAGTGAGAGGTCAAGTTGCTCAGGCTGTTGGCACTGATGCCATATTTTCTGCGTTCAAGAGGATGGATCCACCAGAGTTTTCAGGTAGCACTGATCCGTTAGTTGCGGTCGAGTGGGTCAAGGCTTTAGAGGCGATCTTCGATCATCTCAGTTATTCAGACAGAGACCGTATCAGCTGTGCTGTATTCATGTTGGTTAAAGCTGCTCGCATTTGGTGGAATGCGACCAAAGTTGGAGTTGATGTCTCTACTTTGAAGTGGTCTGAGTTTACCGATCTTTTCTATGACAAGTACTTCCCTGACGCACTTCGAGCGAGGAAGGTGACAGAGTTCTTGGAGCTTCGACAGGGGAGCTTGGATGTTGGCGAGTACATTCTGAAGTTCGATGAGGGTTGCCTATTTGCTCCTTACATCGCATCCAATGACAGAGATAAAGGCGCTCATTTCATACGAGGCCTTAGAGCAGAGATTCGACGAGATATCAACATGTCCAAGGCTGTTACTTTCAAGGAGATCGTGTCCAAGGCATTGTTGGCTGAGCAGGACGAGAAGGACATTGCCCGGGAGAGGCAAGCGAGACATCAGGCTTTTACTCAGAGAGGCCAGGGTTCGAGTCAGAGGGGCAGAGATCGGTTCAAAGGGAAAGGCAAGGTGGACTCGAGTCCTAGACCACCGTCAGTTCCAGTTGCTTCATATGATCCAGAGAGACCTCTATGTCCTAAGTGTGGTAGATCTCATCGTGGAGAGTGCAGATTTGGTACTAATACTTGTTATCGTTGTGGCACGGTAGGCCACATTGCCAAAGATTGTCCTAAGGGAGCTAGCCAGGAGAAGGTGCAGGGTCGCATCTTTGCGATGACGAAGGAAGGTATTAATCATGATTCTTCTATGATCTCTAGTTCTATTTTAATTTCAGGCAGGGTAGCTACTACTTTGATTGATACTGGTGCTACTCATTCTTTTATGTCTGAATTGTTTTTGAGATCTTTGGGTATAGTTTCTTCTGTTCTTCCCCTTCAGCTTAGTGTTGTTTTGCCTTCGGGAGATGTCTTGTGCCCGACATCGATTGTGTATGCATGCCCTGTTCGTATTGTCGAGCGTGAGGTCTTTGCTGATTTGATTGTCATCCCAATGGTTGCCTTTGATGTTATTCTTGGCATGGATTGGCTATCGACTTATCGTGCAGTGATTGATTGCGTTGCTAAGACGGTGACTTTTGCAGATGATAGCCAGAGGGGAGGTATGCTCGCCAGTGCAGGTACTTCGCTGGTCCTTCCTTTTATTTCATGTCTTGAGGCTGAGAGATTATTGTGTAGAGGTTGCGATGTGTTTCTTGCTTCTATTGTGGATGTGGATGGTATGGTTAAGTTGAATATTGATGATATTGATGTTGTGAGGGAGTTTGCCGATGTGTTTGAGGATGATGTTCCGGGTTTGCCGCCGGACAGAGATGTGGAGTTCGTTATTGATTCTAGCTCCAGGTACGGTTCCTATTTCTAAGGCTCCGTACAGGATGGCCCCTACCGAGATGAAAGAGTTGAAGACTCAGTTGCAGGATCTTTTGGATAAGGGTTTTATTCGTCCGAGTTCTTCGCCTTGGGGAGCTCCGGTTCTTTTCGTTAAGAAGAAGGATGGGTCGTTGCGGCTGTGTATCGACTACAGGGAGCTTAACAAAGTGACTGTCAAGAACAAGTATCCGTTGCCACGGATAGATGATCTGTTTGATCAGCTTCATGGTGCTACAGTATTTTCGAAGATTGATCTTCGGTCTGGCTATTATCAATTGAAGGTTAGGGAGTCTGATATCCCTAAGACGGCGTTCAGGACCAGATATGGTCATTATGAGTTTCTCGTGATGTCTTTTGGTTTGACCAATGCCCCTTCAGTTTTCATGGATCTGATGAACCGAGTGTTCAAGCCATATTTGGATAGTTTCGTCATTGTTTTCATCGATGATATCCTGATCTATTCCAAGACCAGAGAGCTTCATTCAGAGCATCTCAGAGTTGTGCTTCAGTTGTTGAGAGAGAGGAGGCTGTTTGCTAAGTTGAAGAAGTGTGAGTTTTGGTTGGATCAGATTTCTTTTCTAGGCCATGTCGTTTCGAAGGATGGTATTGCTGTTGATCCAGCGAAGATTGAGGCGATTCAGAAGTGGCCTATTCCTACTACTGTTTCAGAGGTTCGCAGTTTCCTTGGTTTGGCAGGTTACTATCGTCGTTTCATCCCAGATTTTTCCAAGATTGCCCTGCCATTGTCCAATCTGACGAGGAAGACTGTGAAGTTCGAGTGGTCCATTGATTGCCAGAGTGCATTTCAGGAGTTGAAGGATAGATTGACGACAGCTCCTATTCTTTCATTGCCCAGTGGTTCAGAGGATTTTGTTGTCTTTACCGATGCGTCGAAGAAGGGTCTTGGTGCAGTGCTGATGCAGCGAGGCAAGGTCATTGCCTATGCTTCTCGCCAGTTGAAGGATTACGAGAGGAATTATCCGACGCATGATTTAGAGCTGGCAGCTGTGGTTTTCGCCCTGAAGATTTGGAGACATTACTTGTATGGCGAAAAGTGTGAGATCTTCACAGACCACAAGAGTTTGAAGTACTTGTTTTCTCAGAGAGAGCTCAACATGCGGCAGAGGAGGTGGTTAGAGCTTGTCAAAGATTATGATGTGACGATTAGTTATCACCCAGGGAAGGCGAATGTTGTGGCAGATGCGTTGAGTCGCAAGTCGAGTTCTTCCTTGAGTTCTTTGCTTCAGAGACCGTTGTTGATGGATTTGCAGAGAGAGGAGATTTCATTGGTGGTTCCGGGGACCATTGCTCGTCTTTCAGCGTTGGTCATTCGGGCTACATTGACGGACAGGATCCGTAGAGAGCAGACTGACGATGTCCAGTTGACAGAGTTGAGAGCTAGAGCAGAGGAGAGAGGGAATCCAGAGTTTGGGCTGAATGGTGATGGTTTGGTGATTTTCAGAGGCCGTATTTGTGTTCCTGTTGGCGATGATATTCGACGGGACATTCTGACAGAGGCTCATACCGCACCATATTCGATTCATCCAGGCAGTACGAAGATGTATCAGGATCTTCGTCGACTCTATTGGTGGCCAGGTATGAAGAAAGATGTTGCTTTGTTCATTTCTCAGTGCCTTACTTGTCAGCAGGTGAAGATCGAGCATCAGAGACCTGCTGGGACATTGCTATCATTGCCGATTCCTCAGTGGAAGTGGGAGCATATTACGATGGATTTCGTGACTGGTCTTCCCAGAGTGCAGAAAGGATTCAATTCTATTTGGGTTATCGTTGATCGATTGACCAAGTCAGCGCACTTTCTTCCAGTCAAGACGACGTATTCCATGAATCAGTATGCCGAGGATTATATCGCAGAGATTGTTAGACTTCATGGTATGCCTGTGTCGATTGTGTCTGATCGTGACCCCAGGTTTACTTCAGAGTTTTGGAAGAGTTTGCACAGAGCTATGGGTTCGCGGTTAGCGTTTAGTACAGCTTATCACCCTCAGAGCGACGGTCAGTCAGAGAGAGTCATTCAGATTCTTGAGGATATGCTCAGAGCTTGTACTATTGACTATCCAGGTAGCTGGGATTCTATGTTGCCTTTGGTTGAGTTCACTTATAATAATAGCTATCAGGCGACGATTGGCATGGCACCGTATAAGGCACTTTATGGCAGGAAGTGCAGGTCTCCCTTGTATTGGGATGAGGTTGGTGAGAGGAAGATGTTGGGACCAGAGTTGGTCCAACAGACTGCTGATGTTGTTGCTGTGATCCGAGAGAGGATGAAGACTGCGCAGTCCAGACAGAAGAGCTATGCAGATGTTCGTCGTAGACCTTTGCAGTTTGAGGTTGGCGACCACGTGTTTCTGAAGATAGCACCACTCAAGGGTGTGATGAGGTTTGGTAAGAAGGGCAAGCTGAGTCCGAGGTTTATTGGTCCATTTGAGATATTGGACAGAGTTGGTGATCGAGCCTACAGATTAGCCCTACCACCAGATCTTGACAGAGTTCATAATGTGTTTCACGTATCGATGCTCAGGAAGTATATTGCGAATCCTTCCCATGTTCTTCACCATGAGACATTGGACTTGACGCCGAATTTGACGTACCAAGAGATTCCGATTCAGATTCTGGATCGCACAGTCAGAGTATTGAGGAACAAAGAGATCGGCATCGTTAAAGTCCTTTGGAGGAATCATTTGATAGAAGAGGCTACGTGGGAACTAGAGGTAGAGATGAGAGAGAAGTATCCTGAGTTGTTCGAGCAGTGATGTCAATTTCGCGGACGAAATTCCTCTAAGGAGGGGAGATTGTAATAGCCGAAACGGTGTACGGTACGATTTAAGTTTCGTATGTTCATTTGAGTTATTTGATTAGAGGTTTAGAGTTGTGTTTATGGGCTATAGTATGTTTAGTATATTGTTCTTGAGGTATTAGTTGTTGTTGGTTGTTCGTTTCAGAGTTCCGGATCGATTTTAGTTGCATTGGCGGTGATGCAGGGACCGCACCCGCGGTGTGTAGCGCACCCGCGGTGCTTGCAGTGCCGCACCCGCGGTGTTTGTGGTTCAGGAATTTTGTGGACTGCCGAAAGCTCAGCGCACCCGCGGCCTTTGTGTTGGCGCACCCGCGGTGATGAACAGTAGAGGTATGGTCGAGATTTATAGTACCTTTTTGATGGAATTGACTTCATTCTTTCCTCTTTTCATTTCGAAATCCTCTCATTTCTTAGGGTTTTCTTCATTTCTTTCACTTCCTATCTTCGATTCAAGCGTTTATTTGGCGATTCGACTTGAGATCAACGTTCTCCGTGGTGCTAGGAAGCTTAGGTAAGTTTTTGGTGCGATTCTTTTAAGGTTTCGAGTTGAGAGTTGTGTTGGGTTTGTTATTCTTGTGGATTTATGGATTATTAGCTTGGTTTCTTGGATTTGGAGTTGATATTGGTGTTATATTTGGATTATTGTTGTAGGTGGTGATCAAGAACTAAGTTTGTGGTGTTCTTGTGGGTTGTAAGTGGAATTCCTTCCTTTTTGCTCACATGATGTTATATGTATTGTGTTTAAAAGGTTTTATGTGATATTCCCTTCCATTTGAACCATTGTATGTATTGATTCAATTGTTATATTTATTGGGGCATTTGTTGTCTCATATATATATATATATTGAAAAAGGGAATACAAGAGAAATATAGAGTTTCAAAGTTCATGTTTAAATGTCAGAGAATTCAAATGTTTCCGGATTGATAAATACATAGTCAGAGATTGCATGCAATATTAGTTGATCAACGCCCATAGGCTTTTATCCCTCAGAGTTATCGGTATTTATATCGATTTGGGATATGAGCAACCCACAGACAGAGATACTATTGATATCAATCCCCATAGTAACGATAAATACCATCTCATTGCTATTGCTATTGCTATTGATATGATATTCATGTTCAGAGTTTACAGTCCAGAGTTGATGGTATTTATGATTTCAAAGCTATGTTTTACAGATTTTATTGTTCATTGCTATGTAAGAGTTCCACTTGCTGAGATTTATTCTCATTTCAGTTATTTCATGTGTTGCAGATCAGAGTGGTGGCCCGGGATGTTGACTGCGAGACAGGGGTCATATGCATACACCGATGGAAGGATGATTTTGATGGCATGATCATAGAAATGATGTTTTGTTTTTGTTATGTCATTTAAATGATCATGTATTTATTTTGGATGTAAATGTTTAAAGAAGTGTATTTTGAAACTCCTTCCATATTTAAAGTAAAATTTTT
This sequence comes from Primulina eburnea, assembly GCF_022965805.1. Lineage (NCBI taxonomy): Eukaryota > Viridiplantae > Streptophyta > Magnoliopsida > Lamiales > Gesneriaceae > Primulina > Primulina eburnea. The sequence goes on along the minus strand of NC_133107.1, from coordinate 37,033,101 downwards.
AATTTCCGCTGCGTATTTTTAATGTTACGGGGTAGAGGTGTCACAATATGCTTACCTTTAAGCTCAAGATTGTAGACGTTTTCAGGTGCTCGTTTCATCATGACTGGAATTCCCAACTTCACGGTCGCCTTCCCTATGTATTCAGACATTGCTCCATACGATAAATAATACATGACACAAAATGACATTAACAAAATCTCATTAAGCATCACGAAAATTAAATTCCTCCCCTTCTTAGACCTAGTTAACACACAAGTGAAATCCATACACGTGTATGACCATAGTCCACTAGGAATAAGATATAATTGATGCAACACATAAGAATCAAACTTAGATGCCCTTTCCCCATATCCAATGCACCATTTACTACACCACTTAACATACTTCTTCATTTGCAACCAACACATATAATCATGCATTTTATCAAAGATAAAGACACCACTATATGCATCACCAGTACGTAACTCATGCAATGAATTTAGAATAAACAATTTATCCTCCTTAAAATTGTATTCACTATGATAATAAAAATTCTTACGTGCAATGCATGTTTCACAATTCCACTCATTATACCTTCTCATATGCAACCATAGTAAAAATTCATGCATCATATCTATGGCTCTAGTTACTTCATGGCTACAAATTAAACACATGTCATGTGCCTCAATATCAATCAACAACTCATGCAATGGATGTAGGATAAAAACGTAAACAAGTATTCATCATGAACAAAGTAATCATGTTCATCCTTGCACATCTCAAAACCAACAAACAAGCATAAATCATGCAAATAAAAAAACACTAAATATACGATCCATGTAATCTTCACAACCATCACAAATCAAATATAAATCATGAAAATAGGACACGTCACATGTACTATCAATGCAATATATTATCTCATCACAAAAATCTATGTCTAATGTATATAAACTGTTGTAGTAAACAAACCCCATCAACTTTGTAAATCGTAAGACATCAAAATTCATAGTAGGTACATGCAATTCATTCATGGTCTCAAATTCATAACAATCAAGGAATAAGGATAAATTTACATCCGACCCCTTAACCACCAAACTTGCAACCCGTTCTACAAATTCTTGAAAACAATACAACACAAAATTAAAGTAAGGAAGCAAATCATACCTCCCAATTGTTGCGTTGCAACTAACCTTACCTCACCTTGATTACTTCTAACATCATGTTGATCAACACGTGGCCTTCCTCCACCATCAGTTCTTGCTTGCCTCCTCATCATGACATCTCCATAACCCTGCAAAGACAATGTAGCAATGCTCGGGATTGAACCGGCTATATCCTCACAATGACAATAAACCACTTTGTACAAAGGTACTTTAAGGGGTTTATTCAAAAATACATAATTCTCAACCTCACTCTTTTTACTCTTTTGGGCCTTCAATTCATTTTTTCTTTCTTTTTCTTTGGCCTCTTTTTCTTTTTGATCTTTTATCTCTTTTTTATTTTCTATGGCCATCTCACTCTTTTGTTCACTCTTTCTTTCGCTCATTTCACATTTTTTTACAATTATTTCAATAAACTTCAATTGATCATCAAGAATTTCTTTTCGTTTCAATTGATCATAAGAAATATGTTTTTCTTCAAATGTTTTGAGCAACAAAGTTTCTTCTTGCCTACTCTCCTCCTCCTTAATAGACAAATCACACATTTCTTTACCACTCAATGATTCACTTTCCACTATACACAATTTAACATCATTAGACTCATTAACTAGTGGAATACTATCATCAACAACTATCTCAAACACAACCTCAAATTCAGGTTCTTCTACAACATCATCCTCCATTCGGGATTCAAACTCACTCACAACATCACCCTCTTTTTGAGAATTACGCTCAACTGGCGATTTTATTATGGTCACCTCGTCACGTGGACATTGACTGATATCATACCCGACCTCAAAACACCAACAACATACAACATCACAAGTACTAGAAATTGAGTTTTTAAATGTACCTTGATATTCATATTTGCTAGATTCACATCTCCGGCCACTCCTCTATCCTCCTCACATCGCCTATCATCATCATGATATAAATGCCATGTTCTACTTCTTTCAACTCCACTACCTCGACTACTCTCATCAACATGCCTATCATGCATCGCCTCTTCTTTACAACCCATATATTTTTTTCGTAGAGGCTTAAACTCCTTCTCCCACATTCTATCCAACCCTCTCAACATTGTTTGAAATTGACGATCGTCAACTATTATACCTGCAAGAAAAGGTTAGCATAAACAATAAAAGATAAGTTTTCTCACCACGAATCCTCACTGATCACTCCAATGGAAATTCACTTGACTCACCATTTTTTTTTCACAACAAAATACTCACCCGTCACTCCAAAGAAATAACGCTCGCACTCAAGTGTTTTTCACTCGAATTTGATAGTTTTCTCAATAGTGTGCTCAATCTTTATATTTTCTTTTTATCAAACTAACAAGATTCAACTTGTGAACACTTGAAACTGTCTCACTTGGATTGCACAAAAACAAGAACGATAGAATAACACAGAACAATTTTTTTTTTTTCGAGAATTTTGAATTATAAATTAACAAAGGATGATAGAAATAACACAGATCTTGAAATAGAACAAAGGATAACACTAATCAGGGAACAGAACGAAATTTTTGTTTTGGTTTTTGATAGATAGGACAATAGAAACACAAGGATAACACAGAACTGATAACAGAATGAATTTTTGTTTTTGTTTTTGATAGATAGGACAATAGAAACAAAAGGATAACACAGATATGATAACAGAACGGATATTTATATTTTTATTTGATTTTTAGACAGATCTGAAAATGAAGAACAAGATACTTAATTGATTTCAATGAGCCAAAGCTCTGATACCAAATGACACGAATCCTCGTACGAATGAAAGGCAAGCACGAATATAGAAATCGCACCCTCAATTTAATAACAAACAAGGAACGATTATTTTGTCCCGATCTTTTGAAACAAGTAACGATTTTGTGATATTCACCTCTAAGCGATTATAACTTAGCAACAAATATCAATGATAAAACAATTGAATTTCAGACGAACCTTCAAAGAACTTGTTTTGACAATCCGTGCGAAGAACAATCGACAAATGCCACAAAGATGAAAATCTTTGATAAGTTTGATTTTGATAAACACAAAGCACGAGCATTGCAAATTGAGAAAAATCTCCAATAATTTGTTATAATCTGAATTGGTTCGTTCTTCATTCATATACATTGAATATATAATAATCAATACATGAAAAGTAGTGCCAAAAAGTCATAAAGAAGGTTGTGAAAAAATTCTACACGGAACTGGACCGCAGGTGCGGTCAGGCTTCAGAAAAAAAAAAAAAATTTTTCTAAAAAAAAAATTATTATTTTTTTTAACATGACCGCTGGTGCAGCCCTGTTTTGAGCGCGGGCGCGCTAGACCTTCGGCAATTGCACTTGAATAACATTCCAAAGACCTCCAATATCATTCCCATGATTCCCAACCTCCTCTAATTTACACATCAAACTTGTAGGACTTACTTGATAGCTCATCATGAGTCCTTGAAGTGCATCTTTAAACTTCTTGCTTCTTCCCCTTGTTATAGGTCCTTCAGGCATTCTTTGTTGAACTCCACCACTTGCTTGAATATGCTTGATTCATCATCTTTTATCACAATCAAGCTTGAAAGTCCGAAGCAACAACGCATCTTAAATCTTCCCCCAAACATTTGCACACGGTGCCTAACCAGAATCATATCAGGAGTGATTCTATTTTTGTTATTGTGGATAGATTCTCTAAGATGGCACATTTTATAGCTTGTCATAAAACCGATGATGCTTCAAACATTGCGGATTTGTTCTTTAGAGAAGTCGTTAGGTTGCATGGCATGACTAGGACTATTGCTTCTGATCGCGATGTTAAATTCTTGAGTTACTTTTGAAAGACTTTATGGGCTAAACTTGGCACAAAATTGTTGTTTTCTACTACTTGTCATGCTCAAACGGATGGACAAACTGAATTTGTCAATAGAACTTCGGGAACACTTTTGCGTGCTATTCTGAAAAAGAACTTGGATTGACATTTCTACGAACTTTATTTTGGGGTTGTCTAGGACTAAGAAGGGGAGGGATTCTATTTTTGTTGTTGTGGATAGATTCTCTAAGATGGCACATTTTATAGCTTGTCATAAAACCGATGATGCTTCAAACATTGCGGATTTGTTCTTTAGAGAACTCGTTAGGTTGCATGGCATGACTAGGACTATTGCTTCTGATCGCGCTGTTAAATTCTTGAGTTACTTTTGAAAAACTTTATGGGCTAAACTTGGCATAAAATTGTTGTTTTATACTACTTGTCATGCTCAAACGGATGGACAAACTGAAGTTGTCAATAGAACTTTGGAAACACTTTTGCGTGCTATTCTTAAAGAGAACTTGGATTGACATTTCTACTGACTTTATTTTGGGGTTGTCTAGGACTAAGAAGGGGAGGGATTCTATTTTGTTGTTGTGGATAGATTCTCTAAGATGACACATTTTATAGCTTCTCATAAAAATGATGATGCTTCAAGCATTGCGGATTTGTTCTTTAGAGAAGTCGTTAGGTTGCATGGCATGCCTAGGACTACTGTTTCTGGTCGCGATGTTAAATTCTTGAGTTACTTTTGGCAGACTTTATGGGCTAAACTTGTCACAAAATTTTTGTTTTCTACTACTTTTCATCCTCAAACGGATGGACAAACTGAAGTTGTCAATAGAACTTTGTCAACACTTTTGCGTGCTTTTCTTAAAAAGAACTTGAATTGACATTTCTATGGACTTTATTTTGGGGTTGTCTAGGACTAAGAAGGGGAGGGATTCTATTTTTGTTGTTGTGGATAGATTCTCTAAGATGACACATTTTATAGCTTTTCATAAAACCGATGATGCTTCAAACATTGCGGATTTGTTCTTTAGAGAAGTCGTTAGGTTGCATGGCATGCCTAGGACTATTGTTTCTGGTCGCGATGTTAAATTCTTGAGTTACTTTTGGAAGACTTTATGGGCTAAACTTGGCAAAAAATTATTGTTTTCTACTACTTGTCATCCTCAAACGGATGGACAAACTGACGTTGTCAATAGAACTTTAAGAACACTTTTGCGTGCTTTTCTTAAAAAGATTTTGGATTGACGTTTCTACGGACTTTATTTTGGGCTTGTCTAGGACTAAGAAGGGAGGGATTCTGTTTTTGTTGTTATGGATAGATTCTCTAAGATAACACATTTTATAGCTTGTCATAAAACCGATGATGCTTCAAACATTGCGGATTTGTTATTTAGAGAAGTCGTTAGGTTGCATGGCATGCTTAGGACTATTGTTTCTGGTCGCGATGTTAAATTCTTGAGTCACTTTTGGAAGACTTTATGGGCTAAACTTGACACAAAATTGTTGATTTCTACTACTTTTCATCCTCAACCGGATGGACAAACTGAAGTTGTCTATAGAACTTTGGGAACACTTTTGCGTGTTATTCTTAAAAAGAACTTGGATTGACATTTCTACGGACTTTATTTTGGGGTTGTCTAGCAATAAGAAGGGGAGGGATTCTATTTTTGTTGTTGTGGATAGATTATCTAAGATGGCACATTTTATAGCTTGTCATAAAACCGATGATGCTTCAAACTTTGCGGATTTGTTCTTTAGAGAACTCGTTATAGGTTGCATGGCATGACTAGGACTATTGCTTCTGATCGCGATGTTAAATTCTTGAGTTACTTTTGAAAGACTTTATGGGCTAAACTTGGCACAAAATTGTTGTTTTCTACTACTTGTCATGTTCAAACGGATGGACAAACTGAAGTTGTCAATAGAACTTTGGGAACACTTTTGTGTGCTATTCTTAAAAAGAACTTGGATTGACATTTCTACGGACTTTTTTTTGGGGTTGTCTGGGACTAAGAAGGGGAGGGATTCTATTTTTGTTGTTGTGGATAGATTCTCTAAGATGACACATTTTATAGCTTGTCATAAAACGGATGATGTTTCAAACATTGCGGATTTGTTCTTTAGAGAAGTCGTTAGGTTGCATGGCATGCCTAGGATAATTGTTTCTGGCCGCGATGTTAAATTCTTGAGTTACTTTTGGAAGACTTTATGGGATAAACTTGGCACAAAATTGTTGTTTTCTACTACTTGTCATCCTCAAACGGATGGAAAACTGAAGTTGTCAATAGAACTTTGGGAACACTTTTGCGTGCTTTTCTTAAAAAGAACTTGGATTGACATTTCTACGGACTTTATTTTGGGGTTGTCTAGGACTAAGAAGGGGAGGGATTCTATTTTTGTTGTTGTGGATAGATTCTCTAAGATGGCACATTTTATAGCTTGTCATAAAACCGATGATGCTTCAAACATTGCGGATTTGTTCTTTAGAGAAGTCGTTAGGTTGCATGGCATGACTAGGACTATTGCTTCTGATCGCGATGTTAAATTCTTGAGTTACTTTTGAAATACTTTATGGGCTAAACTTGGCACAAAATTGTTGTTTTCTACTACTTTTAATGCTCAAACGGATGGACAAACTGAAGTTGTCAATAGAACTTTGGGAACACTTTTGCATGATATTCTTAAAAAGAACTTGAATTTACATTTTAATGAACTTTATTTTGGGGTTTTCTAGGAATAAGAAGGGGAAGGATTCTATTTTTGTTGTTGTGGATAGATTCTCTAAGATGAAACATTTTATAGCTTGTCATAAAACCGATGATGCTTCAAAAATTGCGGATTTGTTCTTTAGAGAAATCGTTAGGTTGCATGGCATGCCTAGGACTATTGTTTCTGGTCGCGATGTTAAATTCTTGAGTTACTTTTGGAAGACTTTATGGGCTAAACTTGGCACAAAATTGTTGATTTCTACTACTTGTCATCCTCAAACGGATGGACAAACTGAAGTTTTCAATTGAACTTTGGGAACACTTTTGCGTGTTATTCTTAAAAAGAACTTGGATTGACATTTCTACGGACTTTATTTTGGGGTTGTCTCGGACTAAGAAGGGGAGGGATTCTATTTTTGTTGTTGTGGATAGATTCTCTAAGATGGCACATTTTATAGCTTGTCATAAAACCGAAGATGCTTCAAACTTTGCGGATTTGTTCTTTAGAGAACGCGTTAGGTTGCATGGCATGACTAGGACTATTGCTTCTGATCGCGATGTTAAATTCTTGAGTTACTTTTGAAAGACTTTATGGGCTAAACTTGGCACAAAATTGTTGTTTTCTACTACTTTTCATGCTCAAACGGATGGACAAACTGAAGTTGTCAATAGAACTTTGGGAACACTTTTGCATGATATTCTTAAAAAGAACTTGGATTGACATTTCTACGGACTTTATTTTGGGGTTGTCTAGGACTAAGAAGGGGAAGGATTCTATTTTTGTTGTTGTGGATAGATTCTCTAAGATGACACATTTTATAGCTTGTCATAAAACCGATGATGCTTCAAACATTGCGGATTTGTTCTTTAGAGAAGTCGTTAGGTTGCATGGCATGCCTATGACTATTGTTTCTGGTCGCGATGTTAAATTCTTGAGTTACTTTTGGAAGAATTTATGGGCTAAACTTGGCACAAAATTTTTGTTTTCTACTACTTGTCATCCTCAAACGGATGGACAAACTTAAGTTGTCAATAGAACTTTGGGAACACTTTTGCGTGCTTTTCTTAAAAAGAACTTGGATTGACATTTCTACGGATTTTATTTTGGGGTTGTCTAGGACTAAGAAGGGGAAGGATTCTATTTTTGTTGTTGTGGATAGATTCTCTAAGATGACACATTTTATAGCTTGTCATAAAACCGATGATGCTTCAAACATTGCGGATTTGTTCTTTAGAGAAATCGTTAGGTTGCATGGCATGCCTTGGACTATTGTTTCTGGTCGCGATTTAAAATTTTTGAGTTATTTTTGGAAGACTTTATGGGCTAAACTTGGCACAAAATTGTTGATTTCTACTACTTGTCATCCTCAAACGGATGGACAAACTGAAGTTGTCAATAGAACTTTGGGAACACTTTTGCGTGTTATTCTTAAAAAGAACTTGGATTGACATTTCTACGGTTTTTATTTTGGGGTTGTCTCGGACTAAGAAGGGGAGGGATTCTATTTTTGTTGTTGTGGATAGATTCTCTAAGATGGCACATTTTATAGCTTGTCATAAAACCGAAGATGCTTCAAACTTTGCGGATTTGTTCTTTAGAGAACGCGTTAGGTTGCATGGCATGACTAGGACTATTGCTTCTGATCGCGATGTTAAATTCTTGAGTTACTTTTGAAAGACTTTATGGGCTAAACTTGGCACAAAATTGTTGTTTTCTACTACTTTTCATGCTCAAACGGATGGACAAACTGAAGTTGTCAATAGAACTTTGGGAACACTTTTGCATGATATTCTTAAAAAGAACTTGAATTGACATTTCTACGGACTTTATTTTGGGGTTGTCAAGGACTAAGAAGGGGAAGGATTCTATTTTTGTTGTTGTGGATAGATTCTCTAAGATGACACATTTTATAGCTTGTCATAAAACCGATGATGCTTCAAACATTGCGGATTTGTTCTTTAGAGAAGTCGTTAGGTTGCATGGCATGCCTATGACTATTGTTTCTGGTCGCGATGTTAAATTCTTGAGTTACTTTTGGAAGAATTTATGGGCTAAACTTGGCACAAAATTTTTGTTTTCTACTACTTGTCATCCTCAAACGGATGGACAAACTTAAGTTGTCAATAGAACTTTGGGAACACTTTTGCGTGCTTTTCTTAAAAAGAACTTGGATTGACATTTCTATGGATTTTATTTTGGGGTTGTCTAGGACTAAGAAGGGGAGGGATTCTATTTTTGTTGTTGTGGATAGATTCTCTAAGATGACACATTTTATAGCTTGTCATAAAACCGATGATGCTTCAAACATTTCGGATTTGTTCTTTAGAGAAATCGTTAGGTTGCATGGCATGCCTTGGACTATTGTTTCTGGTCGCGATTTAAAATTCTTGAGTTATTTTTGGAAGACTTTATGGGCTAAACTTGGCACAAAATTGTTGATTTCTACTACTTGTCATCCTCAAACGGATGGACAAACTGAAGTTGTCAATAGAACTTTGGGAACACTTTTGCGTGTTATTCTTAAAAAGAACTTGGATTGACATTTCTACGGACTTTATTTTGGGGTTGTCTCGGACTAAGAAGGGGAGGGATTCTATTTTTGTTGTTGTGGATAGATTCTCTAAGATGGCACATTTTATAGCTTGTCATAAAACCGAAGATGCTTCAAACTTTGCGGATTTGTTCTTTAGAGAACGCGTTAGGTTGCATGGCATGACTAGGACTATTGCTTCTGATCGCGATGTTAAATTCTTGAGTTACTTTTGAAAGACTTTATGGGCTAAACTTGGCACAAAATTGTTGTTTTCTACTACTTTTCATGCTCAAACGGATGGACAAACTGAAGTTGTCAATAGAACTTTGAGAACACTTTTGCATGATATTCTTAAAAAGAACTTGAATTGACATTTCTACGGACTTTATTTTGGGGTTGTCAAGGACTAAGAAGGGGAAGGATTCTATTTTTGTTGTTGTGGATAGATTCTCTAAGATGACACATTTTATAGCTTGTCATAAAACCGATGATGCTTCAAACATTGCGGATTTGTTCTTTAGAGAAGTCGTTAGGTTGCATGGCATGCCTATGACTATTGTTTCTGGTCGCGATGTTAAATTCTTGAGTTACTTTTGGAAGAATTTATGGGCTAAACTTGGCACAAAATTTTTGTTTTCTACTACTTGTCATCCTCAAACGGATGGACAAACTTAAGTTGTCAATAGAACTTTGGGAACACTTTTGCGTGCTTTTCTTAAAAGAACTTGGATTGACATTTCTATGGATTTTATTTTGGGGTTGTCTAGGACTAAGAAGGGGAGGGATTCTATTTTTGTTGTTGTGGATAGATTCTCTAAGATGACACATTTTATAGCTTGTCATAAAACCGATGATGCTTCAAACATTGCGGATTTGTTCTTTAGAGAAATCGTTAGGTTGCATGGCATGCCTTGGACTATTGTTTCTGGTCGCGATTTAAAATTCTTGAGTTATTTTTGGAAGACTTTATGGGCTAAACTTGGCACAAAATTGTTGATTTCTACTACTTGTCATCCTCAAACGGATGGACAAACTGAAGTTGTCAATAGAACTTTGGGAACACTTTTGCGTGTTATTCTTAAAAAGAACTTGGATTGACATTTCTACGGACTTTATTTTGGGGTTGTCTCGGACTAAGAAGGGGAGGGATTCTATTTTTGTTGTTGTGGATAGATTCTCTAAGATGGCACATTTTATAGCTTGTCATAAAACCGAAGATGCTTCAAACTTTGCGGATTTGTTCTTTAGAGAATGCGTTAGGTTGCATGGCATGACTAGGAGTATTGCTTCTGATCGCGATGTTAAATTCTTGAGTTACTTTTGAAAGACTTTATGGGCTAAACTTGGCACAAAATTGTTGTTTTCTACTACTTTTCATGCTCAAACGGATGGACAAACTGAAGTTGTCTATAGAACTTTGGGAACACTTTTGCATGATATTCTTAAAAAGAACTTGGATTGACATTTCTACGGACTTTATTTTGGGGTTGTCTAGGACTAAGAAGGGGAAGGATTCTATTTTTGTTGTTTTGGATAGATTCTCTAAGATGACACATTTTATAGCTTGTCATAAAACCGATGATGCTTCAAACATTGCGGATTTGTTCTTTAGAGAAGTCGTTAGGTTGCATGGCATGCCTATGACTATTGTTTCTGGTCGCGATGTTAAATTCTTGAGTTACTTTTGGAAGACTTTATGGGCTAAACTTGGCACAAAATTTTTGTTTTCTACTACTTGTCATCCTCAAACGGATGGACAAACTTAAGTTGTCAATAGAACTTTGGGAACACTTTTGCGTGCTTTTCTTAAAAAGAACTTGGATTGACATTTCTACGGATTTTATTTTGGGGTTGTCTAGGACTAAGAAGGGGAGGGATTCTATTTTTGTTGTTGTGGATAGATTCTCTAAGATGACACATTTTATAGCTTGTCATAAAACGATGATGCTTCAAACATTGCGGATTTGTTCTTTAGAGAAATCGTTAGGTTGCATTGCATGCCTTGGACTATTGTTTCTGGTCGCGATTTAAAATTCTTGAGTTATTTTTGGAAGACTTTATGGGCTAAACTTGGCACAAAATTGTTGATTTCTACTACTTGTCATCCTCAAACGGATGGACAAACTGAAGTTGTCAATAGAACTTTGGGAACACTTTTGCGTGTTATTCTTAAAAATAACTTGGATTGACATTTCTATGTACTTTATTTTGTGGTTGCCTTGGACTAAGAAGGGGAGGTGACACGAATCCTCGTACGAATGAAAGGCAAGCACGAATATAGAAATCGCACCCTCAATTCAATAACAAACAAGGAACGATTATTTTGTCCCGATCTTTTGAAACAAGTAACGATTTTGTGATATTCACCTCTAAGCGATTTTAACTTAGCAACAAATATCAACGATAAAACAATTGAATTTCAGACGAACCTTCAAAGAACTTGTTTTGACAATCCGTGCGAAGAACAATCGACAAACGCCACAAAGATGAAAATCTTTGATAAGTTTGATTTTGATAAACACAAAGCACAAGCCCTGCAAATTGAGAGAAATCTCCAATAATTTGTTATAATCTGAATTGGTTCGTTCTTCATTCATACACATTGAATATATAATAATCAATACATGAAAAGTAGTGCCAAAAAGTCATAAAGAAAGTTGTGAAAAAATTCTACACGGAACTGGACCGCGGGTGCGTTATAGACTGGACCGCGGGTGCGGTCAGGCTTCGGAATTTTTTTTTTTTTTTAAAAAATGACCGCGGGTGCGGCCCTGTTTTGAGCGCGGGTGCGCTAGACCTTCGGCAATTGCACTTGAATAACATTCCAAAAACCTCCAATATCATTCCCATGATTCTCAACCTCCTCTAATTTATACATCCAACTTGTAGGACTGCCTTGATAGCTCATCATGAATCCTTGAAGTGCATCTTTAAACTTCTTGCTTCTTCCCCTTGTTATAGGTCCTTCAGGCATTCTTTGTTGAACTCCACCACTTGCTTGAATATGCTTGATTCATCATCTTTTATCACAATCAAGCTTTAAAGTCCGAAGCAACAACGCATCTTAAATCTTCCCCCAAACATTTGCACACGGTGCCTAACCAGAATCATATCATACTCTCCTTCTTCAAAAAGATTTGTCCTCAAATCTTGTCTACATATACAAAAACGAAGCAAGTTCATAATAACAAGAAGTATATTATCAATATGCTTACCTTTAAGCTCAAGATTGTAGACGTTTTCAGGTGCTCGTTTCATCATGACTGGAATTCCCAACTTCACGGTCGCCTTCCCTATGTATTCAGACATTGCTCCATACGATAAATAATACATGACACAAAATGACATTAACAAAATCTCATTAAGCATCACGAAAATTAAATTCCTCCCCTTCTTAGACCTAGTTAAAACACAAGTGAGATCCATACACGTGTACGACCATAGTCCACTAGGAATAAGATATAATTGATGCAACACATAAGAATCAAACTTAGATGCCCTTTCCCCATATCCAATGCACCATTTACTACACCACTTAACATACTTCTTCATTTGCAACCAACACATATAATCATGCATTTTATCAAAGATAAAGACACCACTATATGCATCACCAGTACGTAACTCATGCAATGAATTTAGAATAAACAATTTATCCTCCTTAAAATTGTATTCACTATGATAATAAAAATTCTTACGTGCAATGCATGTTTCACAATTCCACTCATTATACCTTCTCATATGCAACCATAGTAAAAATTCATGCATCATATCTATGGCTCTAGTTACTTCATGGCTACAAATTAAACACATGTCATGTGCCTCAATATCAATCAACAACTCATGCAATGGATGTAGGATGAAAACGTAAACAAGTATTCATCATGAACAAAGTAATCATGTTCATCCTTGCACATCTCAAAACCAACAAACAAGCATAAATCATGCAAATAAAAAAACACTAAATATACGATCCATGTAATCTTCACAACCATCACAAATCAAATATAAATCATGAAAATAGGACACGTCACATGTACTATCAATGCCATATATTATCTCATCACAAAAATCTATGTCTAATGTATATAAACCGTTGTAGTAAACAAACCCCATCAACTTTGTAAATCGTAAGACATCAAAATTCATAGTAGGTACATGCAATTCATTCATGGTCTCAAATTCATAACAATCAAGGAATAAGGATAAATTTACATCCGACCCCTTAACCACCAAACTTGCAACCCGTTCTACAAATTCTTGAAAACAATACAACACAAAATTAAAGTAAGGAAGCAAATCATACCTCCCAATTGTTGCGTTGGCAACTAACCTTACCTCACCTTGATTACTTCTAACATCATGTTGATCAACACGTGGCCTTCCTCCACCATCAGTTCTTGCTTGCCTCCTCATCATGACATCTCCATAACCCTGCAAAGACAATGTAGCAATGCTTGGGATTGAACCGGCTATATCCTCACAATGACAATAAACCACTTTGTACAAAGGTACTTTAAGGGGTTTATTCAAAAATACATAATTCTCAACCTCACTCTTTTTACTCTTTTGGGCCTTCAATTCATTTTTTCTTTCTTTTTCTTTGGCCTCTTTTTCTTTTTGATCTTTTATCTCTTTTTTATTTTCTATGGCCATCTCACTCTTTTGTTCACTCTTTCTTTCGCTCATTTCACATTTTTTTACAATTATTTCAATAAACTTCAATTGATCATCAAGAATTTCTTTTCGTTTCAATTGATCATAAGAAATATGTTTTTCTTCAAATGTTTTGAGCAACAAAGTTTCTTCTTGCCTACTCTCCTCCTCCTTAATAGACAAATCACACATTTCTTTACCACTCAATGATTCACTTTCCACTATACACAATTTAACATCATTAGACTCATCAACTAGTGGAATACTATCATCAACAACTATCTCAAACACAACCTCAAATTCAGGTTCTTCTACAACATCATCCTCCATTCGGGATTCAAACTCACTCACAACATCACCCTCTTTTTGAGAATTACGCTCAACTGGCGATTTTATTATGGTCACCTCGTCACGTGGACATTGACTGATATCATACCCGACCTCAAAACACCAACAACATACAACATCACAAGTACTAGAAATTGAGTTTTTAAATGTACCTTGATATTCATATTTGCTAGATTCACATCTCCGGCCACCTCCTCTATCCTCCTCACATCGCCTATCATCATCATGATATAAATGCCATGTTCTACTTCTTTCAACTCCACTACCTCGACTACTCTCATCAACATGCCTATCATGCATCGCCTCTTCTTTACAACCCATATATTTTTTTCGTAGAGGCTTAAACTCCTTCTCCCACATTCTATCCAACCCTCTCAACATTGTTTGAAATTGACGATCGTCAACCATTATACCTGCAAGAAAAGGTTAGCATAAACAATAAAAGATAAGCTTTCTCACCACGAATCCTCACTGATCACTCCAATGGAAATTCACTTGACTCACCTTTTTTTTCACAACAAAATACTCACCCGTCACTCCAAAGAAATAACGCTCGTTTTTCACTCGAATTTGATAGTTTTCTCAATAGTGTGCTCAATCTTTATATTTTCTTTTTATCAAACTAACAAGATTCAACTTGTGAACACTTGAAACTGTCTCACTTGGATTGCACAAAAACAAGAACGATAGAATAACACAGAACAATTGAAGAACCTAAGGGGGGGGGGGGGGTGAATAGGTTCTTTAAGGCACTTTAGCGTTTTTAAAACGAGTTTGCAAAAATTGCAAGCGGAAGACTTGAGGGACAGTCACAAATAAGTACGATAAATGAATGCGTAAAGTAAGTGCGTAAAATAAATGCGTAATTTAAATGCAATAAAGTAAATGCGTAAAGTAAAGAGGGATAGAGATGTTTATGGAAGTTCGACGAAGAATCGTCTACGTCTCCCCTTCTCGATGAGGATCGAGGTATCACTATAAAGACTTGGCTTTAGGAGCTCCAAGCTAGCTTTTACAACCACGCCTCGATGCGTCTACTTGGCCTTGAGGGCTCCAAGGATAGCCACGAACTTTACAACCCACTCGAGAGTATTACTTTCACTCTTTTTCTACAACTCTTTTGATATTACAACTCTTTTAATCAACGCACACAAGAGATAGTAGAAAGCTTTGTAAGAGACAAGAGAGAATGGAGTGGGATGTTTGAGAATGCATCCTCAAAGGCCTATTTATACTAGTCTTGGACGCCAAGGTTCGGATCTTCTGTTTATGCTTCGGAACTTCCGATCAATTTGCGTAATTTCTGGAATGACTTCGGATCTTCCGTTCTTGACTTCGTAGGGTCCGAACATATGCTTCGGAGGGACCGATCAAACTTCGTTTCTTCCGAACAATTCTTTCAGACAGTGTATGAACAACTTCGGAAGGTCCGAACTCCAGTTCGTATCGTCCGAACATTCCCGCGTTCCGGAGATTTGAAATCTTAAACACTTCGTAGCTTCCGATCATGTCCATCGCAGCGTCCGAAATCTACTCAATCAACAGTCAGATCAAATTATCTCCGGATTGAAGCGATTTGATTGCTTGTGTTCGGAACGTCCGATCCATTCTTCGGAACGTCCGAACTTGCTCCTCGCAGCTTCCGAACAGCTTCTATTTTGCTTCTGATTGGCACAATTTCGGAACGTCCGAACCAAATTCCGGAGCTTCCGAACGTAACCTTGATCTTAATTTCCTGCATGCCTCAATATAAAACATTAGTGCATTTTTAATCCAAGTTTTGGTATCATCAAAACAAAAACTTTGGGATATGTTACAGCATTAAAAACATTAATCTCATCCTCGAGATTTGTATGCGTTTAAGGCGTAACAATCTCCTCCTTTTTGATGATCACAAAACTTGGTTAAAAATTGAGAAACAATAATCAACATGAAACAATAATCAACATAATCTAAATGTTATTAAATAGCTCCCCCTTAATCAAATAACAAATCTAAGAGGTTGAATTAAGGCGAATTTATTTAATAACCATTTAATAGCAATTTTAACCAAATAAATTCTCCCCCTTTTTGCGATAATCAAAAAGACATAAGCATAAAGAGAGACAAATAAATGAATGTTGAGCCATAATTATGGATAAATACAATTAATTTGTATTATCCGACATTATAATGCTCACATTAATAATACTCCCCCTCAATTTAACAAATATGTACGAGAGTATTTGTGACACCCCGATCCTCTTTTAAAATAAATACGCAGCGGAAATAAAATTTTTCTCTTTAAAATATACGGAAGGAGTTTCAAAATACATTTCATCAAATATCTTTACAAAATAAATACATGATCATTTAAATGACATAACAAAAACAAAACATCATTCCTATGATCATGCCAAAATCCTCCTTCCAACGGTGTATGCATATGACCCCCAATCCACAGTCAACGTCCCGGGGCACAACTCTGATCTGCATCACATGAAAATAACTGGAATGAGAATAAATCTCAGCAAGTGGAACTCTTATATAACAATGAACAATAACTCTGTAAAACATCTCTTTGAAATCATAAATACCATCAACTCTGAACTGTAAACTCTGAATATCAATAACATAGCAATAGCATAAAAAAATATGATGGTATTTCTCTTTTGCTCTGGGGATTGATATCAATAGTATCTCTGCTCTGGGGTGCTCGTATCCCAAATCGATATAAATACCGATAACTCTGAGGGATATAAGCCTATAGGCGATGATCATCTAATATTGCATGCAATCTCTGACTATGTATTTATCAATCCGAAAACATTTAAACTCTTCTCTGGTTTTAACAATCACTTTGAACTCTATATATCTCTTTGTATTCCCTTTAATCAATAATGAGACATACAATGCCTCCAATACATATAACAATACATACTATGGATCAAATGAAAGGGAATAACACAATAAACTCTTTGAAACACATACATATAAAATCATGTGAGCAAAAGGAATGAATTTCCACTTACAAACCACCACAAACACCTCAACTTAGCTCTTGATCACCACCTACAACAAATAATCCACAAATAACACCAATATCAACTAAATATCCAAGATTACAAGCTAAATAATCCATAAATCCACATAAACAACCCACCTAAACAACTCTTAATTTACAACCTTAACAGAATCGCACCAAAAGCTTACCCAAGCTTCCTAGCACCAAGGAGAACGTCGATCTCAAGTCGAAATTCCAAACAAACGCTTGAATCGAAGATAGGAAAGGAAAGAAATGGCTGAAAACCCTTGAAATGGAGAGAATTTCGAAATGAAAAGAGGAAAGAATGAAGTCAAATCCATCAAAAAGGTACTATAAATCTCGACCATACCTCTACTGTTCATCACCGCGGGTGCGTCAACACAAAAGCCGCGGGTGCGCTGAGCTTTCGGCAGTCCACAAAAATCCTGAACCACAGACACCGCGGGTGCGGTACTGCAAGCACCGCGGGTGCGCTACACACCGCGGGTGCGGTCACTGCATCACCGCGGGTGCGGTGATGCTACGACCCTCCAACACAAAAACTGGAACAGTCGACCGCGGGTGCACTCCTTGCACTACCGCGGGTGCACTTAGGTCACGGCCAAGATCACCTCCAATGCAACTAAAATCGATCCGAAACTCTGAAACGAACAACCAACATCAACTAACACCTCAAGACAATAAAACTAACAATACTATAGCCCAAAAATACAACTCTGAACATCTAATCAAATATCCCAAATAACAAACGAAACTTAAATCGTACCGTACACCGGGCTCGGCTATTACAATCTCCCCCCCTTAAGGGAATTTCGTCCGCGAAATTGACGTCACGGCACGAACAACTCAGGATACTTCTCTCTCATCTCATCCTCTGGTTCCCACGTAGCCTCCTCTAACAAATGGTTCCTCCAAAGAACTTTGACAATGCCGATCTCTTTGTTCCTCAGAACTCTAACTGTGCGATCCAAAATCTGAATCGGAATCTCTTGATATGTCAAATTCGGCGTCAAGTCCAATGGCTCATGGCGTAGAACATGGGAAGGATCTGTAACATACTTCCTGAGCATCGAAACGTGAAACACATTATGAACTCTGTCAAGATCTGGAGGTAGGGCTAATCTGTAGGCTCGATCGCCAACTCTGTCCAATATCTCGAATGGACCAATAAATCTAGGACTCAACTTGCCCTTCTTACCAAATCTCATCACACCCTTGAGAGGTGCTATCTTCAGAAACACGTGGTCGCCAATCTCGAACTGCAAAGGTCTGCGACGAACATCTGCATAGCTCTTCTGTCTGGACTGGGCAGTCTTCATCCTTTCTCTGATAACAGCAACAACATCAGCAGTCTGCTGGACCAACTCTGGTCCCAACATCTTCCTCTCACCAACCTCGTCCCAATACAAGGGAGACCTGCACTTCCTGCCATAAAGTGCCTCATACGGTGCCATGCCAATCGTCGCCTGGTAGCTATTATTATAAGTGAACTCAACCAAAGGCAACAAAGAATCCCAGCTACCTGGAAAGTCTATAGTACAAGCTCTGAGCATATCCTCAAGAATCTGAATGACTCTCTCTGACTGACCATCGCTCTGAGGATGATAGGCTGTACTGAACGCTAATCGCGAACCCATAGCTCTGTGAAAACTCTTCCAAAATTCTGAAGTAAATCTGGGGTCACGATCAGACACGATCGACACAGGAACACCATGAAGTCTGACAATCTCTGCTATGTAGTCCTCGGCATACTGGTTCATCGAATACGTCGTCTTGACTGGAAGAAAGTGCGCTGACTTAGTCAATCTATCAACGATAACCCAAATAGAATTGAAACCTCTCCGCACTCTGGGAAGACCAGTCACGAAATCCATCGTAATATGCTCCCACTTCCACTGAGGAATCGGCAACGACAACAATGTCCCAGCAGGTCTCTGGTGCTCAATCTTCACCTGCTGACAAGTAAGGCACTGAGAAATGAACACGGCAACATCCTTCTTTATACCTGGCCACCAGTAGAGTCGACGAAGATCCTGATACATCTTCGTGCTGCCTGGATGAATCGAATACGGCGCGGTATGAGCCTCTGTCAGAATATCTCTACGAATATCATCGCCAACAGGAACACAAATACGACCTCTGAAAGTCACCAAACCATCACCATTCAAGGCAAACTCTGAATTACCTCTAATCTCTGCTCTATCTCTCAACTGAACATCAGTCGACTGCTCTCTACGAATCCTGTCCGTCAATGAAGATCGAATAACTAACGCTGAAAGACGAGCAATGGTGCCTGGAATCACCAGATCAATATCCTCTCTCTGCAAATCCATCAGTAACGGTCTCTGAATCAAAGAACTCAATGAAACACTCGACTTGCGGCTTAAAGCATCAGCCACAACATTCGCCTTCCCTGGGTGATAACTGATAGTTACATCGTAATCCTTGACAAGCTCTAACCACCTCCTCTGCCGCATATTGAGCTCTTTCTGCGAGAACAGATACTTCAAACTCTTGTGGTCTGTGAAGATCTCACACTTTTCGCCATACAGATAATGTCTCCAAATCTTAAGGGCGAAAACCACAGCTGCTAGCTCCAAATCGTGCGTCGGATAATTCTTCTCATAATCCTTCAACTGGCGAGAAGCATAGGCAATGACCTTACCTCTCTGCATCAACACTGCACCGAGACCCTTCTTCGACGCATCGGTAAAGACCACAAAATCCTCTGAACCACTGGGCAATGCGAGAATAGGAGCTGACGTCAATCTATCCTTCAACTCCTGAAATGCGCTCTGGCAATCTATAGACCACTCGAACTTCACAGTCTTCCTTGTCAGATTGGACAATGGCAGGGCAATCTTGGAAAAATCCGAAATAAAACGACGATAATAACCCGCCAAACCAAGGAAACTGCGTACCTCTGAAACAGTCGTAGGAATAGGCCACTTCTGAATCGCCTCTATCTTCATCGGATCAACAGCAATGCCATCCCTCGAAACGACATGGCCTAGAAAAGAAATCTGATCCAGCCAAAACTCACACTTCTTCAACTTAGCAAACAACCTCCGCTCTCTCAGCAACTGGAGAACAACTCTGAGATGCTCTGAATGAAGCTCTCTGGTCTTGGAATAGATCAATATATCGTCGATAAAGACAATGACGAAGCTATCCAAATACGGCTTGAACACACGGTTCATCAGGTCCATGAAAACAGAAGGGGCATTGGTCAAACCAAAAGACATCACGAGAAACTCATAGTGACCATACCTGGTCCTGAAAGCCGTCTTAGGGATATCAGACTCCCTAACCTTCAACTGATAGTAGCCAGACCGAAGATCAATCTTCGAGAAAACAGTGGCACCCTGGAGTTGGTCAAATAGATCGTCAATCCGTGGCAACGGATACTTGTTCTTGATCGTCACTTTGTTGAGCTCTCTGTAATCGATACACAGACGCAAAGACCCGTCCTTCTTCTTAACAAATAGAACCGGAGCTCCCCAAGGCGAAGAACTCGGACGAATGAAACCCTTATCTAGAAGATCCTGCAACTGCGTCTTCAACTCTTTCATCTCGGTAGGAGCCATCCTATACGGAGCCTTAGAAATAGGAACCGTACCTGGAGCAAGATCAATAACAAACTCTACATCTCTATCCGGCGGCAAACCCGGAACATCATCCTCAAACACATCCGCAAACTCCCTCACCACATCAATATCATCAATATTCAACTTAATCAGTCTATCCATATCCACAACAGATGCTAGAAAAACATCACAACCTCTACACAATAGCCTCTCAGCACCAAGACACGAAATAAAAGGAAGGACCAGCGAAGTACCTGAGCTGGCGAGAACTCCTCCCTGGCCATCATCTGCAAAAGTCACCGTCTTAGCAACGCAATCAATAACAGCACGATAGGTCGACAGCCAATCCATGCCAAGAATAACATCAAAGGCAACCATCGGGATCACAATCAAATCAGCAAAGACCTCTCGATCAACAAAACGAACGGGGCACGCATACACTATGGAAGTCGGGCACAAAACATCTCCCGAAGGCAAAACAACACTAAGCTGGAGGGGAATAACAGAAGGAACTATACCCAAAGATCTCAAAAACAATTCAGACATAAAAGAATGAGTAGCACCAGTATCAATCAAAGTAGTAGCTACTCTGCCTGAAATTAAAATGGAACTAGAGATTACAGAAGAATTACGATTAATACCTTCCTTAGTCATCGAAAAGATACGACCCTGCACCTTCTCCTGGCTAGCTCCCCTAGGACAATCTCTGGAAATATGGCCTGGCATGCCACAACGATAACAAGAACGAGTGCCAAATCTACACTCTCCACGATGAGGTCTGCCACACTTGGGACACAAAGATCTCTCAGAATCAGACGGAGCAACTGGCACTGACGGTGGCCTAGGACTCTGATCCACCTTGCCCTTCCCCTTGAATCGATCTCTGCCACGCTGACCTGAACTCTGGCCTCTTTGAACATTAGCCTGGTGCCTCGCCTGTCTCTCCCTGGCGATATCCTTCTCGTCCTGCTCTGCTAGCAACGCCTTGGACACAATCTCCTTGAAAGTCACAGCCTTGGACATATTGATATCACGCCTGATCTCCGCTCTAAGGCCTCGAATGAAGTGAACACCTTTATCTTTATCACTGGTAGCAATGTACGGAGCAAAAAGGCAACCCTCCTCGAACCTGAGAATATACTCGTCCACATTCAAGCTCCCCTGACGAAGCTCCAAGAACTCTGTGACCTTCCTCGCTCGCAGTGCATCAGGAAAGTACTTGTCATAGAAAAGCTCAGTAAACTCAGACCACTTCAAAGTAGAAACATCAATGCCAACCTTGGTCGCATTCCACCACAAACGTGCAGCTTTAACCAGCATGAAAACAGCACAACTGATACGGTCTCTGTCCTCATAGTGGAGATGATCAAAAATGCCTCCAAAGCCTTGACCCACTCTACTGCAGCTAAAGGATCGGAGCTGCCTGGAAACTCGGGTGGATCCATCCTCTTAAACGCAGAAAAGATAGCATCAGAACCAACTGCTACTGGAGCAACCTGCCCCCTACCTTGGCCTCTGCCCTGGCCTGCTCCTTGCAGTCTAAGCAATTGCTGGATCTGCTCACTGTGAACCTTAGCCTGCTCCTTCAGTAACTTGCCGAACTCGTCGACAACTCTCGAGGACGAACTATCCTCCCCCTCTGACGCCTTACGCTTAGGAGGCATCCTCTACTCTACAATGCTCACAAGACACCAATCAATTCATAACAATAGATAGATGCAAAGAAAACATACCCGGACAGTTGAAAGTAGACGAAGTCATATGCATTGGTCCGAAGAACACCGCTCTGATACCACTAAATGTGACACCCCGATCCTCTTTTAAAATAAATACGCAGCGGAAATAAAATTTTTCTCTTTAAAATATACGGAAGGAGTTTCAAAATACATTTCATCAAATATCTTTACAAAATAAATACATGATCATTTAAATGACATAACAAAAACAAAACATCATTCCTATGATCATGCCAAAATCCTCCTTCCAACGGTGTATGCATATGACCCCCAATCCACAGTCAACGTCCCGGGGCACAACTCTGATCTGCATCACATGAAAATAACTGGAATGAGAATAAATCTCAGCAAGTGGAACTCTTATATAACAATGAACAATAACTCTGTAAAACATCTCTTTGAAATCATAAATACCATCAACTCTGAACTGTAAACTCTGAATATCAATAACATAGCAATAGCATAAAAAAATATGATGGTATTTCTCTTTTGCTCTGGGGATTGATATCAATAGTATCTCTGCTCTGGGGTGCTCGTATCCCAAATCGATATAAATACCGATAACTCTGAGGGATATAAGCCTATAGGCGATGATCATCTAATATTGCATGCAATCTCTGACTATGTATTTATCAATCCGAAAACATTTAAACTCTTCTCTGGTTTTAACAATCACTTTGAACTCTATATATCTCTTTGTATTCCCTTTAATCAATAATGAGACATACAATGCCTCCAATACATATAACAATACATACTATGGATCAAATGAAAGGGAATAACACAATAAACTCTTTGAAACACATACATATAAAATCATGTGAGCAAAAGGAATGAATTTCCACTTACAAACCACCACAAACACCTCAACTTAGCTCTTGATCACCACCTACAACAAATAATCCACAAATAACACCAATATCAACTAAATATCCAAGATTACAAGCTAAATAATCCATAAAAATCCACATAAACAACCCACCTAAACAACTCTTAATTTACAACCTTAACAGAATCGCACCAAAAGCTTACCCAAGCTTCCTAGCACCAAGGAGAACGTCGATCTCAAGTCGAAATTCCAAACAAACGCTTGAATCGAAGATAGGAAAGGAAAGAAATGGCTGAAAACCCTTGAAATGGAGAGAATTTCGAAATGAAAAGAGGAAAGAATGAAGTCAAATCCATCAAAAAGGTACTATAAATCTCGACCATACCTCTACTGTTCATCACCGCGGGTGCGTCAACACAAAAGCCGCGGGTGCGCTGAGCTTTCGGCAGTCCACAAAAATCCTGAACCACAGACACCGCGGGTGCGGTACTGCAAGCACCGCGGGTGCGCTACACACCGCGGGTGCGGTCACTGCATCACCGCGGGTGCGGTGATGCTACGACCCTCCAACACAAAAACTGGAACAGTCGACCGCGGGTGCACTCCTTGCACTACCGCGGGTGCACTTAGGTCACGGCCAAGATCACCTCCAATGCAACTAAAATCGATCCGAAACTCTGAAACGAACAACCAACATCAACTAACACCTCAAGACAATAAAACTAACAATACTATAGCCCAAAAATACAACTCTGAACATCTAATCAAATATCCCAAATAACAAACGAAACTTAAATCGTACCGTACACCGGGCTCGGCTATTATAGTATTTGACTAATGTTTACAACTCAATCATGCCAAGTTCACCACGCAAACGAGTAAAAGTAGATTCATCTAGTGGTTTTGTAAAAATATCAGCAATTTGATTCTTGGTGTCAACATAGTGAAGTTCCACATCATTTTGCTCAATGTGATCACGAATAAAATGATGTCGAATGTCAATATGTTTTGTACGAGAATGTTGAACTGGATTCTTTGTTAGACATATGGTGCTTGTATTATCACAAAAGATTGGAATTTTTGAAAAAGTAACACCATAGTCGAGTAATTGATACTTCATCCAAAGAATTTGTGCACAACAACTACCGGCAGCCATATACTCGGCCTCGGTCGTTGAAAGTGCAACACAGTTTTGCTTTTTAGAAAACCATGACACCAAGCAATTTCCCAAAAAGAAACAAGTACCACTAGTGCTCTTTCTATCCGCCTTATATCATCCAAAGTCGGCATCACAGTAAGCTTTTAAATCGAAAAATGAGTTCTTAGAATACCATAATCCGAGATTTGGAGTATTTGAAAGATATTTGAAAATGCGTTTTAAGGCGAATAAGTGTGATTCCTTTGGACATGATTGAAATCGTGCACACAAGAAAACACTAAACATAATGTCAGGTCTACTAGCAGTCGCATAGAGTAGGGAGCCAATCATGCTACGAAATAACTTTTGGTCAACAGGTTTACCTCCCTCATCTTTGTCGAGTCTGACTGTCGTGCTCATAGGTGTGGATGAGACTTTGGAAGACTCCATCCCAAACTTTTTGAGCATCTCCTTGATGTACTTCCCTTGGTTGACAAAGAAACCATCCTTGCATTGCTTGATTTGGAGACCAAGGAAGTAGTTGAGCTCGCCCATCATGCTCATCTCAAAGTGATCCTGCATAAGCTTAGAAAAATCTCTACACAAGTGTTCATTAGTAGCACCAAATATAATATCATCTACATATATTTGTACTATCAGCAAATCATTATCTTTAGTCAAGGTAAACAAGGTAATATCAACTTTACCCCTACAAAAACCATTAGACAGCAAGAAAGTAGACAATTTCTCATACCAAGCTCTAGGAGCTTGTTTCAAACCATACAAAGCCTTGTCAAGTTTATACACATAATCAGATAAGTGCACATCTTCAAAACCAACAGGTTGCTCAACATACACTTCTTCTTTCAAATCACCATTAAGAAAAGCACTTTTAACATCCATTTGAAACAATTTAAAGTCTCTAGAGCAAGCAAAAGCAAGTAGCATGCGAATGGATTCTAGTCTAGCAACAGGGGCATAAGTTTCATCATAATCAATTCCCTCTTCTTGACTATATCCTTTAGCTACTAGCCTAGCTTTATTTCTAGTGATTGTACCATGCTCATCTAACTTGTTCCTAAATACCCATTTAGTTCCTATGATAGGTCTATCAGTGGGTCTAGGTACAAGATTCCAAACTTTATTCCTTCTAAATTCATTTAGTTCATCTTGCATAGCAATAATCCAAGAATCATCAAGTAAAGCTTCTTCTATGTTCTTAGGCTCTATGTGAGAATGAAAAGCAAGATAATTGCACATATTAGAAGAGCGAGTAGATACTCCCTTCGATGGGATACCAATGATGAGGTCCATGGGATGATCCTTGTGCGTAGTCCACTCCTTCGGAAGAGATGCGTCCTCTTGATCTTTAGGAACATCATCTAGGCTTGTGGACTCCAACTCTTCGTCAAGGATATCTATATCATCATCATCAGAAACAACAGGTCTAGGCAAGCAAGGGTTAGTTTCATCAAATATGACATGAATAGATTCTTCAACTAGTAAAGTGCGTTTATTAAAGACTCTATATGCTTTGCTAGAAGTAGAGTAACCAAGAAAGATACCTTTGTCCGATTTAGCATCGAACTTACCCAGGTTGTCCTTACCATTGTTGTGGATGAAGCATTTTGATCCAAAAGCGCGGAAGAAAGAAATGTTAGGCTTTCTCCCTCTCCATAGTTCGTATGGAGTTTTCTTGAGAATTGGCCTTATTGATACGCGATTGATGATGTAACAAGCAGAACTCATCGCTTCAGCCCAAAAATATTTTGGTAGAGAATGCTCACATAGCATGGTCCTTGCAATCTCTACTAGGGTCCTATTCTTCCTCTGAACGACACCGTTTTGTTGAGGAGTTCTAGGACAAGAAAAGTTGTGACCAATGCCTTTGTTTTGAGAAAAAAATGAAAAATTTTCATTTTGAAATTCCGTTCCGTGGTCACTACGGATTTGTTTGATCAAAAGATTTTTCTCATTTTCAACCTTCTTGACAAAAATTTTGAAATGATCAAAGGCATCACTTTTATGGGCTAAAAACAATGTCCAAGTAAAACGTGAAAAATCATCCACAATGACAAAAGAATAGGATTTACCTCCTAGACTAGTTGTCCTCGAGGGGCCACATAAATCTAGGTGAAGTAATTCAAGGGGCATAGAAGTGGATACAAAATTTTTATTTTTGAAAGATTCCTTTGTGTGTTTACCAAGTTGACAAGCATCACAAAAAGAATCTAATTTTAAATTCAGCTTTGGCATTCCGGAAACTAGGTCAAGTTTTAAAAGTTTTTCTATGGTGCTCATCCCAACATGACCAAGTCGTCTATGCCAAAGAATGTTGTCATCAACATTTAATGTTACAAGGCTTTTTATTTTTGAAAAAGATGAAATCTTTAAATCGACCTTGTAAACATTTTCACTTCTATAACCTTTGAAACTAATGGATTTGTCAGTTGTGAGTGATACAGTGCAATCGTGTGGTGTTAATTTGACTTCATAACCCCTATCGCACAATTGACTAATGCTGAGGAGGTTATGTTTAAGTCCTTTCACAAGAAGTACATCATCAATAATAGTAGAGTTAGATATACCTATTGAGCCGATGCCTTCTATGATCCCTTTGTTGTTGTCTCCAAAGGTCACCGATCCCTTTTCTTTTGGTCGAATGGATTGTAGCAGCTTCTTTTCTCCCGTCATGTGTCGAGAGCATCCACTGTCAAGATACCAAGTGCTCGATGACTTGTCTCCCCTTTGTCCCTACAAGATTGAGATACAGTTTGATAGTTGGTACCCGTTTCTTTGGGTCCTTTGAGGTTAGTAGTAGTTGGGGATTTGGGGATCCATTTCCAATAACTATTCTTATTGTGTTGGTGTCTAAGTTTCTTGCATTTAGGTCTTATTTGGCCTATCTTACAACAGTAAGTGCATGTTGGTGGTGTTCTTAGTTTTGCCTTTGCGATAAGACTAGCGAAGTTGACTGATTTCTTTTCATATCCTAGACCTCCTTTGTCGAAGTTACACCTTTGCATGCTCAAGAGGTTTTCTAGTTTACCGCTACTCACATTGAACTTGTTGAAGGCTTTCTCTAAGTCTCTTAGGTTTGTCTTGAGCCTAGTGTTGTCATGCATCCTAGCTTCTAGTTCAGTTTTAAGTTGCTTATTCTCATTTTTAAGTGACTTGGCCTTATTGTACATACTAGTGTAAGCGGAGAGTAATTCATCGTAAGAGGGTACCTCGTCGTCATCCGAGTCGGTCAGATGATCTTCCTTTGCCATGAAGCATAGGGTAGACTCCTCTTCGTTGTCGCTGTCGCTCCACGTGGCTAGAAGGGCCTTCTTCTTGTCTTTGCCGGCCTTCTTCTTGGAGGGACACTCGTTTGCATAGTGACCTTTTTGTTGACAGTTGTAGCAGGTCACTTCCTTCTCAATCTTTTTGTCCTTCTTGTTGAAGTTGGAACTCCGCATGAATCTTTTGAACTTTCTAGTGAGGAGTGCCATTTCTTCATCGTCGCTATCTTCAAGTTGACTGGTCAAGGCGATCCCTTTCGCCTTTACTTTGTCGTCATCTTTCTTTGTCTCCTTCCGGG
This sequence comes from Primulina eburnea, assembly GCF_022965805.1. Lineage (NCBI taxonomy): Eukaryota > Viridiplantae > Streptophyta > Magnoliopsida > Lamiales > Gesneriaceae > Primulina > Primulina eburnea. Next base: position 37,005,011 of record NC_133107.1, on the reverse strand, counting down.
TAGATACTTCAAGTTCATGGGTCTTTAATATCCCATGAAGTTGATCAAGGTCGTAGGATGCCATATCTCCCTTGTTGGATTCAATGATAGCCGTGCGCTTTGCATCCCATTCCGTCGGTAGTGCTCGAAGGGCTCTCCTCCACACTTGTTTAGTTGGGTAGTTCTCACCAAGTTGGGAAAGCTCATTGATGATTTGGGTGAGCCGCCGGAACATGGTGTCGATATCCTCCTTGGGTTCCATCTCAAAGGTCTCGTACTTGAGTTGGAGAAGATCTATCTTCGTTTCTTTGACTTGATTGGTTCCCTCGTGGCAAATCTCCAATTTGTCCCAAATCTCTTTGGCGGAGGTGCAAGCCGAGATTCGGTTGTATTCATTCATATCTAGGGAACAATGAAGAATATTCATAGCTTTAGCATTTAGAGAGATAAGTTTCATATCGTCCTTGGTGAGGTCATCCATTCCCTTAGGAATTTCCTTATCATCCACCGTTTTCATGGGGATATAGGGACCTTTCACCGTTATTTTCCAAAGGTCGTAATCGACGGATTGGATGTATAGAGATATTCTATTCTTCCAATATCCGTAATTAGTACCATTGAAAAGAGGGGGACGATTTGTGGATTGTCCTTGGGCATACTCGCTTGCTAGATTGGCCATTTTTAAAAGATTTTGAAAAACTTGGCTCTGATACCACTTGAAGAACCTAAGGGGGGGGGGGGGGTGAATAGTTTCTTTAAGGCCCTTTAGCGTTTTTAAAACGAGTTTGCAAAAATTGCAAGCGGAAGACTTGAGGGACAATCACAAATAAGTACGATAAATGAATGCGTAAAGTAAGTGCGTAAAATAAATGCGTAATTTAAATGCAATAAAGTAAATGCGTAAAGTAAAGAGGGATAGAGAAGTTTATGGAAGTTCGACGAAGAATCGTCTACGTCTCCCCTTCTCGATGAGGATCGAGGTATCACTATAACGACTTGGCTTTAGGAGCTCCAAGCTAGCTTTTACAACCACGCCTCGATGCGTCTACTTGGCCTTGAGGGCTCCAAGGATAGCCACGAACTTTACAACCCACTCGAGAGTATTACTTTTACTCTTTTTCTACAACTCTTTTGATATTACAACTCTTTTAATCAACGCACACAAGAGATAGTAGAAAGCTTTGTAAGAGACAAGAGAGAATGGAGTGGGATGTTTGAGAATGCATCCTCAAAGGCCTATTTATACTAGTCTTGGATGCCAAGGTTCGGATCTTCTGTTTATGCTTCGGAACTTCCGATCAATTTGCGTAATTTCTGGAATGACTTCGGATCTTCCGTTCTTGACTTCGTAGGGTCCGAACATATGCTTCGGAGGGACCGATCAAACTTCGTTTCTTCCGAACAATTCTTTCAAACAGTGTATGAACAACTTCGGAAGGTCCGAACTCCAGTTCGTATCGTCCGAACATTCCCGCGTTCCGGAGATTTGAAATCTTCAACACTTCGTAGCTTCCGATCATGTCCATCGTAGCGTCCGAAATCTACTCAATCAACAGTCAGATCAAATTATCTCCGGATTGAAGCGATTTGATTGCTTGTGTTCGGAACGTCCGATCCATTCTTCGGAACGTCCGAACTTGCTCCTCGCAGCTTCCGAACAGCTTCTATTTTGCTTCTGATTGGCACAATTTCGGAACGTCCGAACCAAAATTCGGAGCTTCCGAACGTAACCTTGATCTTAATTTCCTGCATGCCTCAATATAAAACATTAGTGCATTTTTAAGACAAGTTTTGGTATCATCAAAACAAAAACTTTGGGATATGTTACAGCATTAAAAACATTAATCTCATCCTCGAGATTTGTATGCGTTTAAGGCGTAACAACAATTTTTTTTTTTCGAGAATTTTGAATTATAAATTAACAAAGGATGATAGAAATAACACAGATCTGGAAATAGAACAAAGGATAACACAAATCTGGGAACAGAACGAAATTTTTGTTTTGGTTTTTGATAGATAGGACAATAGAAACACAAGGATAACACAGAACTGATAACAGAATGAATTTTTGTTTTTGTTTTTGATAGATAGGACAATAGAAACAAAAGGATAACACAGATATGATAACAGAACGGATATTTATATTTTTATTTGATTATTAGAAAGATCTGAAAATGAAGAACAAGATACTTAATTGATTTCAATGAGCCAAAGCTCTGATACCAAATGACACGAATCCTCGTACGAATGAAAGGCAAGCACGAATATAGAAATCGCACCCTCAATTCAATAACAAACAAGGAACGATTATTTTGTCCCGATCTTTTGAAACAAGTAACGATTTTGTGATATTCACCTCTAAGCGATTATAACTTAGCAACAAATATCAATGATAAAACAATTGAATTTCAGACGAACCTTCAAAGAACTTGTTTTGACAATCCGTGCGAAGAACAATCGACAAACGCCACAAAGATGAAAATCTTTGATAAGTTTGATTTTGATAAACACAAAGCACGAGCATTGCAAATTGAGAAAAATCTCCAATAATTTGTTATAATCTGAATTGGTTCGTTCTTCATTCATATACATTGAATATATAATAATCAATACATGAAAAGTAGTGCCAAAAAGTCATAAAGAAGGTTGTGAAAAAATTCTACACGGAACTGGACCGCGGGTGCGGTCAGGCTTCGGAAAAAAAAAATTTTTTTCTAAAAAAAAATTATTTTTTTAACATGACCGCTGGTGCGGCCCTATTTTGAGCGCGGGTGCGCTAGACCTTCGGCAATTGCACTTGAATAACATTCCAAAGACCTCCAATATCATTCCCATGATTCCCAACCTCCTCTAATTTATACATCAAACTTGTAGGACTTACTTGATAGCTCATCATGAGTCCTTGAAGTGCATCTTTAAACTTCTTGCTTCTTCCCCTTATTATAGGTCCTTCAGGCATTCTTTGTTGAACTCCACCACTTGCTTGAATATGCTTGATTCATCATCTTTTATCACAATCAAGCTTGAAAGTCCGAAGCAACAACGCATCTTAAATCTTCCCCCAAACATTTGCACACGGTGCCTAACCAGAATCATATCAGGAGGGATTCTATTTTTGTTGTTGTGGATAGATTCTCTAAGATGGCACATTTTATAGCTTGTCATAAAACCGATGATGCTTCAAACATTGCGGATTTGTTCTTTAGAGAAGTCGTTAGGTTGCATGGCATGACTAGGACTATTGCTTCTGATCGCGATGTTAAATTTTTGAGTTACTTTTGAAAGACTTTATGGGCTAAACTTGGCACAAAATTGTTGTTTTCTACTACTTGTCATGCTCAAACGGATGGACAAACTGAATTTGTCAATAGAACTTCGGGAACACTTTTGCGTGCTATTCTGAAAAAGAACTTGGATTGACATTTCTACAGACTTTATTTTGGGGTTGTCTAGGACTAAGAAGGGGAGGGATTCTATTTTTGTTGTTGTGGATAGATTCTCTAAGATGGCACATTTTATAGCTTGTCATAAAACCGATGATGCTTCAAACATTGCGGATTTGTTCTTTAGAGAAGTCGTTAGGTTGCATGGCATGACTAGGACTATTGCTAGTGATTGCGATGTTAAATTCTTGAGTTACTTTTGAAAAACTTTATGGGCTAAACTTGGCACAAAATTGTTGTTTTCTACTACTTGTCATGCTCAAACGGATGCAAAAACTGAAGTTGTCAATAGAACTTTGGAAACACTTTTGCGTGCTATTCTTAAAGAGAACTTGGATTGACATTTCTACTGACTTTATTTTGGGTTGTCTAGGACTAAGAAGGGAGGGATTCTATTTTTGTTGTTGTGGATAGATTCTCTAAGATGACACATTTTATAGCTTGTCATAAAACCGATGATGCTTCAAGCATTGCGGATTTGTTCTTTAGAGAAGTCGTTAGGTTGCATGGCATGCCTAGGACTACTGTTTCTGGTCGCGATGTTAAATTCTTGAGTTACTTTTGGCAGACTTTATGGGCTAAACTTGTCACAAAATTTTTGTTTTCTACTACTTGTCATCCTCAAACGGATGGACAAACTGAAGTTGTCAATAGAACTTTGTCAACACTTTTGCGTGCTTTTCTTAAAAATAACTTGAATTGACATTTCTACGGACTTTATTTTGGGGTTGTCTAGGACTAAGAAGGGGAGGGATTCTATTTTTGTTGTTGTGGATAGATTCTCTAAGATGACACATTTTATAGCTTTTCATAAAACCGATGATGCTTCAAACATTGCGGATTTGTTCTTTAGAGAAGTCGTTATGTTGCATGGCATGCCTAGGAGTATTGATTCTGGTCGCGATGTTAAATTCTTGAGTTACTTTTGGAAGACTTTATGGGCTAAACTTGGCACAAAATTGTTGTTTTCTACTACTTGTCATCCTCAAACGGATGAACAAACTGAAGGTTGTCAATAGAACTTTGGGAACACTTTTGCGTGTTATTATTAAAAAGAACTTGGATTGACATTTCTATGGACTTTATTTTGTGGTTGTGATGCGATTCTTCAAACACGAAAAGCAAACGCGCCCAAAATCCGAGTCACGCCCTCGATTCGATGGAATAAAGAAACGGTTATGTTTTCCCGATCTTTGAAACAAGTAATGGATAGGTTTTATAATCGCCTCTAGATCACGCGGTCTAGCAACAATTAATCAACGAGAGAAACAATCGCGTTTCAAGAGTACCTCCAAAGAACCCGCCCTTGGCAACCCTCGTGAAAATCGATCGACAAACGCCACAAAACATAAATCTTTTGATAAGTTTGATTTGATACAACGCAAAGGAATTCTCAAAGGAATTTTCATAAACTCAATAATGAACAAAAGTTGTTTACAATGAATGAAAATTAGTCTATATATTGATACCAAATCACAAAGATATGAAATCTAGTTACCTAACTAATTAAAACTCTAAATTAGGAAAAAATATTCTCGCCAAAACATATAGGACACGGACCCCGTGTATGCCTCCGGATGAGGGTCCGTGTACACTCGGCCAAAATATTCTTCGGGAAACAAAGGACACGGACCCCGTCTAGAGGTCCGGAGCAGGGTCCGTGCAGACTCGGGAATTCGCCTTCTCGACTGTACTGGGCACGGATCCCGTGTGCAGGTCCGTGCTCGGGTCCGTGCAGCCTCGGGTCTTTTGAACAATGCTTGAATAATGTCCTTTGGCTTTTCCCACGCACTCCCATGCATCACGAGTGTAAAGCCGAGCCCGGTGTACGGTACGGTTTAAGCTTTACTTGTTATTTGGGTTTTATGATTAGATGTTTAGAGTTGTGTTTTGGGCCATAGTATTATTGGTTATTGTTTTATTGAGGTATTAGTTGGTGTTGATTGTTCGTTTCAGCGTTTCGGATCTATTTTTGTGGCCTTATTACTGTTCATTGCCGTAGCAAGAGTGCACCCGCGCTCTTAGGGGAGTGCCCCCGCGGTGTACTATTCATCATTTTGGTTTTGGAAGGCCGTGGCATGACCGCACCCGCGGCAGTGCAAGGACCGCACCCGCGGTGTGCACCGCACCCGCGGTATTAGTAGCACCGCACCCGCGGTGTTCGTGCATGGAATTTTGTTGGATTGCCGTGAGCTTAGCGCACCCGCGGTGCTTGTGTGACCGCACCCGCGGTGTAAGTATGGGCGAGATATTTAGTTGCTTTTTGGGAGTTTTTGGCCATTCCATACCTTATCTCTTATCTTCTTTTCGAGATTTCCTCTCTAGGGCAAGGGTTTTCTCCATTTTCAATTGCTTCCTACCTTTGATTCTTGGCTTTGTTTGGATTTTCGACTAGAGATCGACGTTCTACGTGGTATAGGAAGCTTAGGTAAGTTTTTGGTGCCGATTCTATTAAGGTTTTGAGTTAAGGGTTGACTTGGGCTTGTTGTTTGAGTTGATTAATGGATTATTTGACTTGTACTTGTGGATATAGAGTTGATATTGGTGTTGTTTATGGATTATTGTTGTAGGTGGCGTACCAAGAGTTAGTTTGGAGGTGTTCTATTGGTTTGTAAGTGGAATTTCATCCTTGTTGCTCACATGATGATATATGTATTGTGTTTTAAAGGTTTCAAAATGTTATTCCCTTCCATTGATCCATTGTTATATATTGATTTCATTGATTATCTATTGGAGGCATTGTATGTCTCACTATTGTTAAAAAGAGAATACAAGAGATATTATGAGATTGTGAAACGACGGCTTTAAATGATATTCAGAGTTCAAATGTTTTATTGGATTGATTGAATCATAGTCAGAGCATTGCATGCAATTAGTTGATCAACGCCTATAGGCTTATATCCCTCACAGTTATCGATTTATATCGATGGGATATTTGCACCCACAGTCATAGATACTATTGATATCAATCCAACCAGAGAAAAGAGAAATACCATCGTATTGTTATCCTATTGATATGCTATTGCTACAGTTATTGCTACAGTATTCATGTTTCAGAGTTGATGGTATTTATGATTTCAAAGTCATGATTTACAGAGTATACTATGTATCATTGCTATGTTAGAGTTCCACTTGCTGAGATTTATTCTCATTTCAGTTTATTCATGTGATGCAGATCAGAGTGGTGACCCTGGACGTTGACTGTGGATAGGGGTCATATGCATGCACCGTTGGAAGGAAGATTATTTTGTATATCATTTGAATGATCATGTATTTGTTTTGTAAACATTTTTATGAAATGTATTTTGAAACTCCTTCCATATTTTAAAGAAAATTTTAAATTCCGCTGTATTTTTAATTTTAACGGGTCAGGGTGTCACATTTAGTGGTATCAGAGCGGTGTTCTTCGGACCAATGCATATGACTTCGTCTACTTTCAACTGTTCGGGTATGTTTTCTTGCATCTATCCATTGTTATATATATTGATTGGTGTCTTGTGAGCAATTGTAGAGTATGCCTCCTAAGCGTAAGGCGGCAGAGGGTGAGGATAGTTCTTCCTCGAGAGTTGTCGACGAGTTCGGCAAGTTGCTTAAGGAGCAGGCTAAGGTGCATAGCGAGCAGATTCAGCAGCTCATTCGTATGCAAGGAACTGGACAGGGTAGAGGCCAAGTGAGAGGTCAGGTTGCTCAGGCTGTTGGCACTGATGCCGTCTTTTCTGCTTTCAAGAGGATGGATCCACCGGAATTCGCAGGTAGCACCGATCCTCTAGTTGCTGTCGAGTGGGTCAAGGCGCTTGAAGCTATCTTCGATCATCTCCAGTATGAGGACAAAGATAGGATTAGTTGTGCCATTTTCATGTTGGTTAAGGCTGCCCGCATTTGGTGGAATGCTACGAAGGTTGGTGTGACTGTTGCGACGCTGAAGTGGTCAGTGTTTACGGACTTGTTCTACGACAAGTATTTCCCCGATGCACTTCGAGCGAGGAAGGTTACGGAGTTCTTGGAGCTTCGACAGGGGAGCTTGGATGTTGGTCAGTATATCCTGAAGTTTGAGGAGGGTTGCTTGTTTGCTCCGTATATTGCTTCGAACGACAAGCACAAAGGCGCTCATTTCATTCGAGGCCTTAGAGCGGAGATTCGCCGTGATATCAACATGTCCAAGGCTGTGACTTTCAAGGAGATCGTGTCCAAAGCGTTGTTGGCCGAGCAGGATGAAAAGGATATCGCCAGGGAGAGGCAGGAGAGGCATCAAGCTGTTGCTCAGAGAGGCCAGGGTTCTAATCAGAGGGGCAGGGATCGTTTCAAGGGCAAGGGCAAGATGGAGCCGAGTCCTAGACCATCGCCAGTTCCAGTTGTTCCATTTGATCCCGAGAAGCCTTTGTGTCAGAAGTGTGGCAAGCATCACCGTGGAGAGTGCAGATTTGGCACTCAGTTTTGCTATCGTTGTGGCACGGCAGGCCACGTTGCCAGAAATTGTCCTAAGGGAGCTAGCCAAGGGAGAGTGCAGGGTCGTATCTTTTCGATGACCAAGGAAGGTATTAATCATGATTCTTCATTGATCTCTAGTACTATTTTGATTTCAGGCAGAGTAGCTACTACTTTGATTGATACTGGTGCTACTCATTCTTTTATGTCTGATTTGTTTTTGAGATCTTTGGGTATAGTTCCTTCTATTCTTCCCATTCAGCTTAGTGTTGTTTTGCCTTCGGGAGATGTCTTGTGCCCGACATCGATTGTCTTTGCGTGTCCTGTTCGTATTGAGGAGCGAGTTGTCTTCGCTGATTTGATTGTTATCCCTATGGTTGCCTTCGATGTTATTCTTGGCATGGATTGGCTTTCGACTTACCGTGCAGTTATCGATTGTGTTGCTAAGAAGGTGACTTTTGCAGATGATGGCCAGGGAGGAGTTCTCGCCAGCTCAGGTACTTCGCTGGTCCTTCCTTTTATTTCTTGTCTTGAGGCTGAGAGATTGCTGTGTAGAGGTTGCGATGGGTTTCTTGCTTCTATTGTGGATGTTGATAGACTGGTTAAGTTGAATATTGATGATATCGATGTTGTGAGGGAGTTTGCTGATGTGTTTGAGGATGATGTTCCGGGTTTGCCACCGGACAGAGATGTTGAATTCGTGATCGATTTAGCTCCAGGTACGGTTCCTATCTCTAAGGCTCCGTACCGAATGGCCCCTACTGAGATGAAGGAGTTGAAGGCACAATTGCAGGATCTTCTAGATAAGGGTTTCATTCGTCCGAGTTCTTTGCCTTGGGGAGCTCCGGTTCTTTTTGTTAAGAAGAAAGATGGTTCCTTGCGGCTGTGCATCGACTACAGGGAGCTCAACAAAGTGACTGTCAAGAACAAGTATCTGTTGCCACGGATAGATGATTTGTTTGATCAGCTCCATGGTGCCACTGTGTTTTCGAAGATTGATCTTCGGTCTGGCTACTATCAGTTGAAGATTAGGGAGTCTGATGTCCCTAAGACGGCTTTCAGGACCAGGTATGGTCATTTTGAGTTTCTTGTGATGTCGTTTGGTTTGACCAATGCCCCTTCGGTCTTTATGGATCTGATGAACCGTGTTGTGACACCCTGACCCGATACAATTAAAATACAGCGGAATTTAAAATTTTCTTTCAAACATGGAAGGAGTTTCAAAATACATTTTTATAAAAGTGTTTACAAAATAACAACATGATCATTCCAATGACATAACAAAATACAAAATATCATTAGTGTGATCATGTTACAAAATGGTACAAAATAATCATCCTTCCAATCTTTGTATGCATATGACCCCCATCCACAGTCAACGTCCCGGTCCGTCGCTCTTATCTGCATCACATGAAATAACTGGAATGAGAATAAATCTCAGCAAGTGGAACTCTTACATAGCAATGATACATAGTATACACTGTAAAACATGGCTTTTAAATCATAAATACCATCGACTCTGAAACATGAATAACGTAGCAATAACTGTAGCAATAGCAATGGCAATAGATAGCAATACGATGGTATTCTCTTTTCTATGGTTGGATTGATATCAATAGTATCTGTAACTGTGGTTGCCAATATCCCATCGATATAAATCGATAACTGTGAGGGGATAAAAGCCTATGGTCGATGATCATCTAATTGCATGCAATGCCATGGCTATGATAAATCAATCCAATAAAACATTTGAATTCTCAATAGCATTTAAGGCCGTCGTTTCGCAATCTCATAATATTTCTTGTATTCCCTTTATAACAATGGTGAGACATACAATGCCTCCAATAGATAATCAATGAAATGAATACATAACAATGGATCAATGGAAGGGAATAACACTTTGAAACCTTTAAAACACAATACATATAATATCATGTGAGCAAAAAGGATGAAATTCCACTTACTACCAATAGAACACCTCAAATAAGCTCTTGGTACACCACCTACAACAATAATCCATAAATAACACCAATATCAACTCTAGATCCACAAGTACAAGCCAAATAATCCATTAAACAACTCAAACATCAAATCCAAAATAACCCTTAACTCAAAACCTCGTTAGAATCGCACCAAAAACTTACCTAAGCTTCCTTATACCACGGAGAACGATGATCTCAAGTCGGAAATCCAAATAACTCCAAGAATCGAAGGTAGGAAGCTAAAGAAATGGATGAAAACCCTTGCCAATGGAGAGAAAATCGGTAAAGAAGAGAAGGAATAGGATAAGGTATGGCCAACAACTCCCAAAAAGTGACTTAAAAACTCGCCCATACTTACACCGCGGGTGCGCCAACACAAGCACCGCGGGTGCGCCATGCTCTCGGCATACCAAAATAATTCTCATGCACGATCACCGCGGGTGCGGTGCTACAATTACCGCGGGTGCGGTGCACACCGCGGGTGCGGTCCTTGCACTGCCGCGGGTGCGGTCATGCCACGGCCCTCAAAATGCAAAATGATGAATAGTACACCGCGGGGGCACTCATCTAAGAGCGCGGGTGCACTCTACTCACGGCAATGAACAGTACAAACTCAACTAAAATCGATCCGAAACGCTGAAACGAACAATCAGCACCAACTAATACCTCAAATAAATAATAACCAATAATACTATAGCCCAAAACACAACTATAAACGACTAATCATAAACCCAATTAACACAATAAAGCTTAAACCGTACCGTACACCGGGCTCGGCTATTACAATCTCCCCTCCTTAGAGGAATTTCGTCCTCGAAATTGACGTCACGGCACGAACAACTCAGGATACCTCTCTCTCATCTCAGTCTCTGGTTCCCACGTAGCCTCCTCAATCAAATGGTTCCTCCAAAGGACTTTAACGATGCCGATCTCTTTGTTCCTCAGAACTCTAACTGTGCGATCCAGAATCTGAATCGAAATCTCATGGTAAGTCAGACTCGGCGTCAAGTCCAATGGCTCATGGCGAAGAACATGGGAAGGATCTGCAACATACTTCCTGAGCATCGATACGTGAAACACATTATGGACTCTGTCAAGATCGGGCGGTAGGGCTAATCTGTAGGCTCGGTCACCAACTCTGTCCAATATCTCGAATGGACCAATGAATCTAGGGCTCAACTTGCCCTTCTTGCCAAATCTCATCACACCCTTGAGAGGTGCTATCTTCAGAAAAACATGATCGCCAACCTCGAACTTCAAAGGTCTGCGACGAACATCTGCATAACTCTTCTGCCTCGACTGAGCAGTCTTCATCCTCTCTCTGATAACTGCAACAACATCGGCAGTCTGCTGGACCAACTCGGGACCCAACATCTTCCTCTCTCCAACCTCATCCCAAAACAAAGGGGATCTGCACTTCCTGCCATAAAGTGCCTCATACGGTGCCATGCCAATCGTCGCCTGGTAGCTATTGTTGTACGTGAACTCCACAAGTGGCAGCTTAGAATCCCAACTACCAGAATAGTCAATAGTACAAGCTCTGAGCATATCCTCCAGAATCTGAATGACTCTCTCTGACTGACCGTCGCTCTGAGGATGATAAGCTGTACTGAAAGCTAATCGAGAACCCAAAGCTCTGTGAAGACTCTTCCAAAACTCGGAGGTAAATCTAGGGTCACGATCAGACACAATCGACACGGGCACACCATGAAGTCTAACAATCTCGGCAATGTAGTCCTCGGCATACTGAGACATCGAATACGTCGTCTTGACTGGGAGAAAATGAGCCGACTTGGTCAATCTATCAACAATGACCCAAATGGAATTGAAACCCTTCTGCGTCCTGGGTAAACCAGTCACGAAATCCATGGTGATGTGCTCCCACTTCCACTGAGGAATCGGCAAAGATAGCAATGTCCCAGCAGGTCTCTGATGCTCAATCTTAACCTGCTGACAAGTAAGGCACTGAGAAATGAACAAAGCAATATCTTTCTTCATACCTGGCCACCAGTAAAGTCGACGAAGATCCTGATACATCTTCGTACTGCCTGGATGAATCGAATAAGGTGCGGTATGAGCCTCTGTCAAGACGTCTCTACGAATATCGTCGCCAGAAGGAACACAAATACGGCCTCTGAAAGTTACCAAACCATCACCATTCAGACTAAACTCTGAATTCCCTCTAGCCTCAGCTCTAGCTCTCAACTCTGTCAACTGAACATCAGTCGACTGCTCTCTACGGATCCTGTCCGTCAAAGTAGATCGAATGACCAACGCTGAAAAGCGAGCAATGGTACCTGGAATCACTAGATCAATCTCCTCTCTCTGCAAATCCATCAACAATGGTCTCTGAATCAAAGAACTCAAAGAAGCACTCGATTTGCGGCTCAAAGCATCAGCCACCACATTCGCCTTCCCTGGGTGATAGCTGATGGCCACATCATAATCCTTGACCAGCTCTAACCACCTCCTCTGCCTCATGTTGAGCTCTTTCTGCGAGAACAAATACTTCAAACTCTTGTGGTCTGTAAAGATCTCACACTTTTCGCCATACAGATAATGTCTCCAAATCTTCAGGGCGAAAACCACAGCTGCGAGCTCCAAATCATGCGTCGGATAATTCTTCTCATAATCCTTCAACTGGCGAGACGCATAGGCAATGACCTTACCTCGCTGCATCAACACTGCACCAAGGCCTCTCTTCGACGCATCGGTATAGACAACAAAGTCCTCTGAACCACTGGGCAAAGAAAGAACAGGAGCTGTCGTCAATCTGTCCTTCAACTCCTGAAATGCACTCTGGCAATCAATAGACCACTCGAACTTCACAGTCTTCCTCGTCAGATTGGACAATGGCAGGGCAATCTTAGAGAAACCTGAAATGAAACGACGATAGTAACCTGCCAAACCAAGGAAACTGCGAACCTCTGAAACAGTGGTAGGAATAGGCCAACTCTGAATCGCCTCTATCTTCAATGGATCAACAGCAATGCCATCTCTCGAAACAACATGGCCTAGAAAAGAAATCTGATCCAGCCAAAACTCACACTTCTTCAGCTTGGCAAACAACCTCTTCTCTCGCAACAACTGAAGAACAACTCTGAGATTCTCGGCATGAAGCTCTCTGGTCTTGGAATAGATCAAGATATCGTCAATGAAGACAATGACGAAGCTATCCAGATAAGGCTTGAACACACGGTTCATCAGGTCCATGAAGACTGAAGGGGCATTGGTCAACCCAAAAGACATGACAAGAAACTCATAGTGACCATACCTGGTCCGGAAAGCTGTCTTAGGGATATCAGACTCCCTAACCTTCAACTGATAGTAGCCAGACCGAAGATCAATCTTCGAGAACACAGTGGCACCATGGAGCTGATCAAACAAATCATCTATCCGAGGCAACGGATACTTGTTCTTGACAGTCACTTTGTTGAGCTCCCTGTAGTCGATACACAGCCGCAAGGAACCATCCTTCTTCTTGACAAACAGAACCGGAGCTCCCCAAGGCGAAGAACTCGGACGAATAAAGCCTTTGTCTAAAAGATCCTGCAACTGAGTCTTCAACTCCTTCATCTCGGTAGGGGCCATCCTGTACGGAGCCTTAGAGATAGGAACCGTACTTGGAGCTAAATCAATCACAAACTCAACATCCCTATCCGGCGGCAAACCCGGAACATCATCCTCAAACACATCAGCAAACTCCCTCACCACATCAATATCATCTACATTCAACTTAATCAATCTATCAACATCCACAATAGAAGCAAGAAATCCATCGCAACCTCTACACAACAATCTCTCAGCCTCAAGACAAGAAATAAAAGGAAGGACCAGCGAAGTACCTGCACTGGCGAGCGCTCCTCCCTGGCCATCATCTGCAAAAGTCACCTTCTTAGCAACACAAGCGATAACTGCACGGTAAGTCGAAAGCCAATCCATGCCAAGAATAACGTCGAAAGCAACCATAGGGATAACAATCAAATCAGCGAAGACAACTCGCTCCTCAATACGAACAGGGCACGCAAAGACAATCGATGTCGGGCACAACACGTCCCCCGAAGGCAAAACAACATTAAGATGAAGGGGAAGAATAGAAGGAACTATACCCAAAGATCTCAAAAATAATTCAGACATAAAAGAATGAGTAGCACCAGAATCAATCAAAGTAGTAGCTACTCTGCCTGAAATCAAAATAGTACTAAGGATCAATGAAGATTCACGATTAATACCTTCCTTCGTCATGGAAAAGATACGACCCTGCACCTTCCCTTGGCTATCTCCCCTCGGGCAATTCCTGGCAACGTGGCCTGCCGCGCCACAACGAAAACAAGTATGAGTGCCCAATCTGCACTCTCCTCGATGATGCTTACCACACTTTGGACACAGTGGCTTCTCGGGATCAAATGGAACTGGCGGTGGTCTAGAACTCGGCTCCATCTTGCCCTTGCCCTTGAAACGATCCCTGCCCCTCTGATTAGAACCCTGGCCTCTCTGAGCAATGGCCTGGTGTCTCTCTTGCCTCTCCCGGGCAATGTCCTTCTCATCCTGCTCGGCCAACAAAGCTTTGGATACAATCTCCTTGAAAGTAACAGCTTTGGACATGTTGATATCACGACGAATCTCCGCTCTAAGGCCTCGAATGAAATGAGCGCCCTTGTCCTTGTCGTTCGAAGCAATATACGGAGCAAATAGGCAACCTTCCTCAAACTTCAGAATATACTGGCCAACATCCAAGCTCCCCTGTCTAAGTTCCAAGAACTCCGTAACCTTCCTCGCTCGAAGTGCGTCGGGGAAATACTTGTCGTAGAACAAGTCAGTGAACTCTGACCACTTCAGTGTCGCAACATCAACTCCAACTTTCGTAGCATTCCACCAAATGCGGGCAGCCTTAACCAACATGAACACTGCACAGCTAATCCTGTCTTTATCCTCGTACTGGAGATGATCGAAGATAGCTTCAAGCGCCTTGACCCACTCGACAGCAACTAGAGGATCGGTGCTACCTGCGAATTCCGGTGGATCCATTCTCTTGAAAGCAGAAAAGACGGCATCAGTGCCAACGGCCTGAGCAACTTGACCTCTCACTTGGCCTCGACCCTGACCTGCTCCTTGCAATCGGAGCAACTGCTGAATCTGATCGCTATGCACCTTAGCCTGCTCCTTAAGCAACTTGCCGAACTCGTCGACAACTCTCGAGGAAGAACTATCCTCACCCTCTGCCGCCTTACGCTTAGGAGGCATACTCTACAATTGCTCACAAGACACCAATCAATAAATATAACAATGGATAGATGCAAGAAAACATACCCGGACAGTTGAAAGTAGACGAAGTCATATGCATTGGTCCGAAGAACACCGCTCTGATACCACTAAATGTGACACCCTGACCCGATACAATTAAAATACAGCGGAATTTAAAATTTTCTTTCAAACATGGAAGGAGTTTCAAAATACATTTTTATAAAAGTGTTTACAAAATAACAACATGATCATTCCAATGACATAACAAAATACAAAATATCATTAGTGTGATCATGTTACAAAATGGTACAAAATAATCATCCTTCCAATCTTTGTATGCATATGACCCCCATCCACAGTCAACGTCCCGGTCCGTCGCTCTTATCTGCATCACATGAAATAACTGGAATGAGAATAAATCTCAGCAAGTGGAACTCTTACATAGCAATGATACATAGTATACACTGTAAAACATGGCTTTTAAATCATAAATACCATCGACTCTGAAACATGAATAACGTAGCAATAACTGTAGCAATAGCAATGGCAATAGATAGCAATACGATGGTATTCTCTTTTCTATGGTTGGATTGATATCAATAGTATCTGTAACTGTGGTTGCCAATATCCCATCGATATAAATCGATAACTGTGAGGGGATAAAAGCCTATGGTCGATGATCATCTAATTGCATGCAATGCCATGGCTATGATAAATCAATCCAATAAAACATTTGAATTCTCAATAGCATTTAAGGCCGTCGTTTCGCAATCTCATAATATTTCTTGTATTCCCTTTATAACAATGGTGAGACATACAATGCCTCCAATAGATAATCAATGAAATGAATACATAGCAATGGATCAATGGAAGGGAATAACACTTTGAAACCTTTAAAACACAATACATATAATATCATGTGAGCAAAAAGGATGAAATTCCACTTACTACCAATAGAACACCTCAAATAAGCTCTTGGTACACCACCTACAACAATAATCCATAAATAACACCAATATCAACTCTAGATCCACAAGTACAAGCCAAATAATCCATTAAACAACTCAAACATCAAATCCAAAATAACCCTTAACTCAAAACCTCGTTAGAATCGCACCAAAAACTTACCTAAGCTTCCTTATACCACGGAGAACGATGATCTCAAGTCGGAAATCCAAATAACTCCAAGAATCGAAGGTAGGAAGCTAAAGAAATGGATGAAAACCCTTGCCAATGGAGAGAAAATCGGTAAAGAAGAGAAGGAATAGGATAAGGTATGGCCAACAACTCCCAAAAAGTGACTTAAAAACTCGCCCATACTTACACCGCGGGTGCGCCAACACAAGCACCGCGGGTGCGCCATGCTCTCGGCATACCAAAATAATTCTCATGCACGATCACCGCGGGTGCGGTGCTACAATTACCGCGGGTGCGGTGCACACCGCGGGTGCGGTGCACACCGCGGGTGCGGTCCTTGCACTGCCGCGGGTGCGGTCATGCCACGGCCCTCAAAATGCAAAATGATGAATAGTACACCGCGGGGGCACTCATCTAAGAGCGCGGGTGCACTCTACTCACGGCAATGAACAGTACAAACTCAACTAAAATCGATCCGAAACGCTGAAACGAACAATCAGCACCAACTAATACCTCAAATAAATAATAACCAATAATACTATAGCCCAAAACACAACTATAAACGACTAATCATAAATCCAATTAACACAATAAAGCTTAAACCGTACCGTACACCGGGCTCGGCTATTACACGTGTGTTCAAGCCGTTCTTGGATAGCTTCGTCATTGTTTTCATCGAAGATATTCTTATCTATTCCAAGACCAGAGAGCTTCATGCAGAGCATCTCAGAGTGGTGCTTCAGTTGTTGCGAGAGAAGAGGTTGTTTGCCAAGCTGAAGAAGTGTGAGTTTTGGCTGGATCAGATTTCTTTTCTAGGCCATGTCGTTTCGAGAGATGGCATTGCTGTTGATCCATTGAAGATTGAGGCGATTCAGAATTGGCCTATTCCTACTTCTGTTTCTGAGGTACGCAGTTTCCTCGGTTTGGCGGGTTATTATCGTCGTTTCATTTCAGATTTTTCCAAGATTGCCCTGCCATTGTCCAATCTGACGAGGAAGACTGTGAAGTTCGAGTGGTCTATTGATTGCCAGAGTGCATTCCAAGAGCTGAAGGATAGATTGACGACAGCTCCTGTTCTTTCATTGCCTAGTGGTTCTGAGGATTTCGTTGTCTATACCGATGCGTCGAAGAGAGGCCTTGGTGCAGTTCTGATGCAGCGAGGTAAGGTTATTGCCTATGCTTCTCGCCAGTTGAAGGATTACGTGAAGAATTATCCGACGCATGATTTAGAGCTAGCAGCTGTGGTTTTCGCCCTGAAGATTTGGAGACATTATCTGTATGGCGAAAAGTGTGAGATCTTCACAGACCACAAGAGTTTGAAGTATCTGTTTTCTCAGAAAGAGCTCAACATGCGGCAGAGGAGGTGGTTAGAGCTTGTCAAGGATTATGATGTGACTATCAGTTACCACCCAGGGAAGGCGAACGTTGTGGCAGATGCGTTGAGTCGCAAGTCGAGTACTTCATTGAGTTCTTTGATTCAGAGGCCATTGTTGATGAATTTGCATCGAGAGGAGATAGATCTGGTGATTCCAGGTACCATTGCTCGTCTTTCAGCGTTAGTCATTCGATCTACTTTGACGGACAGGATCCGTAGAGAGCAGTCGACTGATGTTCAGTTGACAGAGTTGAGAGCTAGAGCAGAGGAGAGAGGGAACTCAGAGTTTGGTTCAAATGGTGATGGTTTGGTGACTTTCAGAGGCCGTATTTGTGTTCCTATTGGCGACGATATTCGTAGAGACGTCTTGACAGAGGCTCATACCGCGCCATATTCGATTCATCCAGGCAGTACGAAGATGTATCAGGATCTTCGTCGACTCTATTGGTGGCCAGGTATGAAGAAAGATGTTGCTTTGTTCATTTCTCAGTGCCTTACTTGTCAGCAGGTGAAGATTGAGCATCAGAGACCTGCTGGGACATTGCTATCTTTGCCGATTCCTCAGTGGAAGTGGGAGCATATCACTATGGATTTCGTGACTGGTCTTCCCAGAGTTCAGAGAGGTTATAATTCCATTTGGGTCATCGTTGATCGATTGACCAAGTCAGCGCACTTTCTCCCAGTCAAGACGACGTACTCCATGAATCAGTATGCCGAGGACTACATTGCAGAGATTGTTAGACTTCATGGGGTTCCTGTGTCGATCGTGTCTGATCGTGACCCCAGGTTTACCTCCGAGTTTTGGAAGAGTCTGCACAGAGCTATGGGTTCGCGGTTAGCTTTCAGTACAGCTTATCATCCTCAGAGCGACGGTCAGTCAGAGAGAGTCATTCAGATTCTTGGGGATATGCTCAGAGCTTGTACTATTGACTATTCTGGTTGCTGGGATTCTAAATTTCCACTTGTGGAGTTCACGTACAACAATAGCTACCAGACGTCGATTGGGATGGCACCGTATGAGGCACTTTATTGCAGGAAGTGCAGATCGCCTTTGTTTTGAGATGAGGTTGGTGAGAGGAAGATGTTGGGTCCCGAGTTGGTCCAGCAGACTGCCGATGTTGTTGCAGTGATCAGAGAGAGGATGAAGACTGCTCAGTCCAGACAGAAGAGCTATGCAGATGTTCGCCGCAGACCTTTGCAGTTCGAGGTTGGCGATCATGTATTTTTGAAGATAGCACCTCTCAAGGGTGTGATGCGATTTGGTAAGAAGGGTAAGCTGAGTCCGAGGTTTATTGGCCCTTTTGAGATCTTGGACAGAGTTGGTGACCGAGCCTACAGATTAGCCCTACCGCCCGATCTTGACAGAGTCCATAATGTGTTTCACGTTTCAATGCTCAGGAAGTATATTGCAGATCCTTCCCATGTTCTTCACCACGAGCCATTGGACTTGACGCAGAGTTTGACGTACCAAGAGATTCCGGTCCAGATTTTGGATCGCACAGTTAGGGTTTTAAGGAACAAAGAGATCGGCATCGTTAAAGTCCTTTGGAGGAACCATTTGATAGAGGAGGCTACGTGGGAACCAGAGGATGAGATGAGAGAGAAGTATCCTGAGTTGTTCGTGCAGTGACGTCAATTTCGCGGACGAAATTCCTCTAAGGAGGGGAGATTGTAATAGCCGAGCCCGGTGTACGGTACGGTTTAAGCTTTACTTGTTATTTGGGTTTTATGATTAGATGTTTAGAGTTGTGTTTTGGGCCATAGTATTATTGGTTATTGTTTTATTGAGGTATTAGTTGGTGTTGATTGTTCGTTTCAGCATTTCGGATCTATTTTTGTGGCCTTTTATTGTTCATTGCCGTAGCAAGAGTGCACCCGCGCTCTTAGAGGAGTGCCCCCGCGGTGTACTATTCATCATTTTGGTTTTGGAAGGCCGTGGCATGACCGCACCCGCGGCAGTGCAAGGACCGCACCCGCGGTGTGCACCCGCGTTGTTCGTGCATGGAATTTTGTTGGATTGCCGTGAGCTTAGCGCACCCCCGGTGCTTGTGTGACCGCACCCGCGGTGTAAGTATGGGCGAGATATTTAGTTGCTTTTTGGGAGTTGTTGGCCATTCCATACTTTATCTCTTATCTTCTTTTCGAGATTTCCTCTCTAGGGCAAGGGTTTTCTCCATTTTCAATTGCTTCCTACCTTTGATTCTTGGCTTTGTTTGGATTTTCGACTAGAGATCGACGTTCTACGTGGTATAAGGAAGCTTAGGTAAGTTTTTGGTGCGATTCTATTAAGGTTTTGAGTTAAGGGTTGACTTGGGCTTGTTGTTTGAGTTGATTAATGGATTATTTGACTTGTACTTGTGGATATAGAATTGATATTGGTGTTGTTTATGGATTATTGTTGTAGGTGGCGTACCAAGAGTTAGTTTGGAGGTGTTCTATTGGTTTTTAAGTGGAATTTCATCCTTGTTGCTCACATGATGATATATGTATTGTGTTTTAAAGGTTTCAAAGTGTTATTCCCTTCCATTGATCCATTGTTATGTATTGATTTCATTGATTATCTATTGGAGGCATTGTATGTCTCACTATTGTTAAAAAGAGAATACAAGAGATATTATGAGATTGTGAAACGACGGCTTTAAATGATATTCAGAGTTCAAATGTTTTATTGGATTGATTGAATCATAGTCAGAGCATTGCATGCAATTAGTTGATCAACGCCTATAGGCTTATATCCCTCACAGTTATCGATTTATATCGATGGGATATTTGCACCCACAGTCATAGATACTATTGATATCAATCCAACCAGAGAAAAGAGAAATACCATCGTATTGTTATCATATTGATATGCTATTGCTACAGTTATTGCTACAGTATTCATGTTTCAGAGTTGATGGTATTTATGATTTCAAAGTCATGATTTACAGAGTATACTATGTATCATTGCTATGTTAGAGTTCCACTTGCTGAGATTTATTCTCATTTCAGTTTATTCATGTGATGCAGATCAGAGTGGTGACCCTGGACGTTGACTGTGGATAGGGGTCATATGCATGCACCGTTGGAAGGAAGATTATTTTGTATATCATTTGAATGATCATGTATTTGTTTTGTAAACATTTTTATGAAATGTATTTTGAAACTCCTTCCATATTTTAAAGAAAATTTTAAATTCCGCTGTATTTTTAATTGTAACGGGTCAGGGTGTCACAACGAGACCTACTTCCTTGCTCATCAATCCTTGTAGCGCCTCTTTGAACTTCCTTAGCCGTCCTTTGAACGCCATGCCTGGCCAGATTCACATCATACTCCCCTTCTTCAAAAAGATTTGTCCTCAAATCTTGCCCCCCTGCTCAAAAACGAAGCAAGTTAGTAATAAAAACAATTAAATTATCAACATGCTTACTTTTCAGCACTAGGTTGTAGATGCCACCGCCCACACGCGCCATCAACGCCTTGATCCCTAACTCCATGGCAACATTCACTATCAACTCATCAACATCAATATATACCAAATAATAAGTGCCATGAATTGATAAAATACCATTAAGTATCACAAAAATTAAATTCCTCCCCTTCTTAGACCTAGTCAACACAAAAATGAAATCCATACAAGTGTAAGACAATAGCTTACTAGGAATAAGACATATTTCATGCATGACATAAGATTCTACCCCAAATGTCAATCTCTTATATGCAATTCATGTTTCACAATCCCACTCAACATACCTCTTCATATGCAACCAACACATATAATCATGCATTTTATCAATGATGAAATCATAACAATATGCATCACTAGCGGGTAACTCATAAAATGAGCATAACATGAATAACTTAATCTCCTTAAAATTATATTCATCATGAACAAAGAAATTCTTATATTCATTTAACTCACCACATGAATTTAATTCTAATGCACATAGGTCATTGCCATGACAAAGTGTCAATTGGACAATTTTTGAACACTCAAAATCAATAACATTCGAATCTAATTCATGCAATACTTATTCATTCTCAATAATATGATGTAATAGCCGAGCCTGGTGTACGGTACGGTTTAATATTTCATAAGTTTATTGACTACTTGGTTAAGTTTAAGTATAGTTTGGATGTTAAGAGTTTCGATTTATGATTTTAGTATAGTTGGTTATAGATGATGTGCAGTGTTATTGTAGCGGCGTTACGATTAAATTCATGATAAATGGTATATTGATCCAAATGAGGTGAGGCCAATTGGAGTTGTTAGATAAGACATAAGGCTATAACTTTCTTATTTTGAGTTTTGTTCAAATCATTGTGGGAGGTGAGCCAAAAGTGTCCCGAAGTGTGTTGTGTGTTTCGACGTTCCTTCAGTGACACATGTTGGGAGATTTAGCATAACGTTTTACTCAGACCTCCAAATGATCTGAAATTTTGAGGGAGTCAAGATAAGACATAGAGCTACAACTTTGTAGTTTACCACGTTTTCTAATTCGGACGGGAAGAGGCGTTTCTGAGGCGATCTTTGAAGAAGCTGTGCGCAGAGTACGCGGTGGCAGGACCGAAGCAGGAGCGCACCCGCGGTCATGTAAGGACCGCACCCGCGGTCCCAGTGGTTCAGAAATTGATGTTTGGTCGAAGGCTTGGCGCACCCGCGGCGCTTGTGTGACCGCACCCGCGGTGGAGGTATGGTCGAGCTTTTAAGTTGCTTTTTGGAGTGGTTGGCCATCACTTTACCTTTTTCTCTTCTCTTTCATTTCGAATTCTCTCCATTTCTTAGGGTTTTCTTCCATTTCTTTCATTTCCTATCTTCGATTCAAGCGTTTGGTTGGCGATTCGACTTGAGATTGTGGTTCTTCTTGGTGCTAGGAAGCTAAGGTAAGCTTTTGGTGCGATTCTTTTAAGGTTTTGAGTTAAGAGTTGACTTGGGTTTGTTATTCTTGTGGATTTATTGATTTATTGTTATGGATTCTTGGATATAGAGTTGATGTTGGTGTTATTTATGGATTATTGTTGTAGGTGGTGACCAAGAGCTAAGTTTGAGGTGTTCTATTGGGTTGTAAGTGGAATTTCATCCCTTGTGCTCACATGATGTTATATGTATTGTGTTTCAAAGGTTTTAATGTGTTATTCCCTTCAATTGATTCATTGTTATGTATTAATTCCATTGCTATGCATATTGGAGGCTTTTATGTCTCATTATTGTTCAAAAGGGAATACAAGAGAAAAGATAGAGTTTCAAAGTGATTGTTAAAGCCAAAGAGATTTTAAATGTTTCTATTGGATTGATAAATATATAGCCAGAGAATTTCATGCAATTAGTTGATCAACGACCATAGGCTTATATCCCTCAGAGTTATCGTGTAATAGCCGAGCCGGTGTACGGTACGGTTTAAGCTTTACTTGTTATTTGGGTTATGATTTAGATGTTTAGAGTTGTGTTTTGGGCTATAGTATTATTGGTTATTATTGTTATTGAGGTGTTAGATGTTGTTGGTTGTTCGTTTCAGAGTTTCGAATCGATTTTAGTTGTGTTGTTTTTGAGCATTGCCGTAGCAAGAGTGCACCCGCGCTCTTAGAAGAGTGCCCCCGCGGTGTACTATTCATCATTTTTGTTTTGGAAGGCCGTGGCATCTCCGCACCCGCGGCAGTGCAAGGACCGCACCCGCGGTGAGACCGCACCCGCGGTAATTGTAGCACCGCACCCGCGGTCATCGTGCATGGGATTTAATTGTTGTGCCGTGAGCTTAGCGCACCCGCGGTGCTTGTGGCAGCGCACCCGCGGTATAAGTATGGGCGAGATATTTAGTTGCTTTTTGGGAGTTGTTGGCCATACCTTATCTTATCTCTTCCCTTCATTTTCGAGATTTCTCTCTAGAGCAAGGGTTTTCATCCATTTCTTTAGTTCTCTACCTTTGATTCTTGGATTTGTTTGGATTTCCGAGTTGAGATCGAGCTTCTACGTGGTGAGAAGTATCTAAGGTAAGTTTTTGGTTGTGTATTGTCATGGTTTTGGAAATGAGATGTTATAGGGTGTTGTTCTTGTTGGTTTAATGGAATATTTGGCTTGATTATTGGATTATAGAGTTGATGTTGGTGTTATTTATGGATTATTGTTGTAGGTGGTGTACCAAGAGTATAGTTTGGAGGTGTTCTATTGGTTTGTAAGTGGAATTTCATCCCTTGTGCTCACATGATGTTATATGTATTGTGTTTTAAAGATTTTAAAGTGATATTCCCTTCAATTGATTCATTGTTATGTATTAATCCCATTGATTATCTATTGGAGGCATTGATGTCTCACAATTGTTAAAAGGGAATACAAGAGAAAATAAGAGATTGTGAAACGACGGCTTTAAATGCTATTCAGAGTTCAAATGTTTTATTGGATTGATTATTCATAGTCAGAGCATTGCATGCAATTAGTTGATCAACGACCATAGGCTTTTATCCCTCACAGTTATCGATTTATATCGATGGGATATTTGCAACCACAGACAGAGATACTATTGATATCAATCCAACCAGAGAAAAGAGAAATACCATCGTATTGCTATCTTATTGCTATGCTATTGCTACAGTTATTGCTACAGTATTTATGTTTCAGAGTTGATGGTATTTATGATTTCAAAGTCATGTTTTACAGAGTATACTATGTATCATTGTTATGTAGAGTTCCACTTGCTGAGATTTATTCTCATTTCAGTTTTTTTCATGTGATGCAGCTAAGAGTGACGGACCAGGACAGTGATCGTGGATGGGAGTCATATGCATACACCATTGGAAGGAAGATTATTTTGTTATCATTTGGGGACATGATCATAGAAATGATTGTTTTGCATTTTTGTATATCATTTGAATGATCATGTGATTATTTTGTAAACATCTTTATGAAATGTATTTTGAAACTCCTTCTATTTGAAAGAAAATTTTAAATTCCGCTGTATTTTAATTGTAACGGGTCAGGGTGTCACATTTAGTGGTATCAGAGCGGTGTTCTTCGGACCAATGCATATGACTTCGTCTACTTTCAACTGTCCGGGTATGTTTTCTTTGCATCTATCTATTCATTTTTATATATTGATTGGTGTCTTGTGAGCAATTGTAGAGTATGCCACCTAAGAGGAAAGCAGTAGAGGGTGAGGATAGTTCTTCCTCTAGAGTTGTCGACGAGTTCGGCAAGTTGCTTAAGGAGCAGGCTAAGGTGCATAGCGAGCAGATTCAGCAGCTCATTCGTATGCAAGGTACAGGACAGGGTAGAGGCCATGTGAGAGGCCAAGTAGCTCAGGCAGTTGGCACTGATGCCGTCTTTTCTGCTTTCAAGAGAATGGATCCACCGGAATTCGCAGGTAGCACTGATCCTTTAGTTGCTGTCGAGTGGGTCAAGGCTTTAGAGGCGATCTTCGATCATCTCCAGTACGAGGACAAAGACAGGATCAGCTGTGCCGTTTTCATGTTGGTTAAGGCTGCCCGCATTTGGTGGAATGCGACGAAGGTTGGTGTGACTGTTGCGACATTGAAGTGGTCAGAGTTCACAGACTTGTTCTATGACAAGTATTTCCCCGATGCACTTCGAGCGAGGAAGGTTACGGAGTTCTTGGAGCTTCGTCAGGGGAGCTTGGATGTTGGTGAGTACATTCTGAAGTTTGAGGAGGGTTGCTTGTTTGCTCCTTACATTGCTTCCAATGACAAAGATAAAGGCGCTCATTTCATTCGAGGCCTTAGAGCTGAGATTCGTCGTGATATCAACATGTCCAAGGCTGTTACTTTCAAGGAGATCGTATCCAAGGCATTGTTGGCCGAGCAGGATGAGAAAGACATCACCAGAGAGAGGCAGGAGAGGCACCAAGCTGTTGTTCAGAGAGGCCAGGGCTCTAATCAGAGGGGCAGGGATCGTTTCAAAGGCAAGGGCAAGATGGAGTCGAGTCCTAGACCACCGCCAGTTCCAGTTGATCCCGAGAAGCCACTGTGTCCTAAGTGTGGCAAGCATCATCGAGGAGAGTGCAGACTTGGCACTCATTCTTGTTACCGTTGTGGCACGGCAGGCCACGTTGCTAGAAATTGTCCACGAGGAGCTAACCAAGGGAAGGTGCAGGGTCGTATCTTTGCGATGACGAAGGAAGGTATTAATCATGATTCTTCATTAATCTCTAGTACTATTTTGATTTCAGGCAGAGTAGCTACGACTTTGATAGATACTGGTGATACTCATTCTTTTATGTCTGAATTGTTTTTGAGATCTTTGGGTATAGTTCCTTCTGTTCTTCCCCTCCAGCTTAGTGTTGTTTTGCCTTCGG
The DNA here is from genome assembly GCF_022965805.1 of Primulina eburnea. Taxonomy (NCBI): domain Eukaryota; kingdom Viridiplantae; phylum Streptophyta; class Magnoliopsida; order Lamiales; family Gesneriaceae; genus Primulina; species Primulina eburnea. Next base: position 36,979,144 of record NC_133107.1, on the reverse strand, counting down.
AGATGTCTTGTGCCCGACATCGATTGTGTTTGCGTGCCCTGTTCGTACTGAAGAGCGAGTTGTCTTCACTGATTTGATTGTTATCCCTATGGTTGCCTTTGATGTTATTCTTGGCATGGATTGGCTTTCGACTTACCGTGCAGTTATCGATTGTGTTGCTAAGAAGGTGACTTTTGCAGATGATGGCCAGGGAGGAGTTCTCGCCAGCTGTCTTTCCGAAGATTGATCTTCGGCCTGGCTACTATCAGTTGAAGGTTAGGGAGTCTGATATCCCTAAGACATCATTCCGGACCAGGTACGGTCATTTTGAGTTTTTGGTTATGTCTTTTGGTTTGACCAATGCTCCTTCAGTCTTTATGGATCTGATGAACCGTGTGTTCAAGCCTTATCTGGATAGCTTCGTCATTGTCTTTATCGACGATATCTTGATCTATTCCAAGACTAGAGAGCTTCATGCAGAGCATCTCAGAGTTGTGCTTCTGTTGTTGAGAGAGAGGAGGCTGTTTGCCCAGCTGAAGAAGTGTGAGTTTTGGCTGGATCAGATTTCTTTCCTAGGCCATGTTGTTTCGAGGGATGGCATTGCTGTTGATCCATTGAAGATAGAAGCGATTCAGAATTGGCCTATTCCTACTTCTGTTTCAGAGGTACGCAGTTTCCTTGGTTTGGCAGGTTATTATCGGCGTTTCATTTCAGATTTTTCCAAGATTGCCCTGCCATTGTCCAATCTGACGAGGAAGACTGTGAAGTTTGAGTGGTCCATCGATTGCCAGAGTGCATTTCAAAAGCTGAAGGATAGATTGACGACAGCTCCTGTTCTTTCATTGCCCAGTGGTTCTGAGGATTTTGTTGTCTATACCGATGCGTCGAAGAGAGGCCTTGGTGCAGTGCTGATGCAGCGAGGTAAGGTCATTGCCTATGCTTCTCGCCAGTTGACGGATTATGAGAAGAATTATCCGACGCACGATTTGGAGCTAGCAGCTGTGGTTTTCGCCCTGAAGATTTGGAGACATTACTTGTATGGCGAAAAGTGTGAGATCTTCACAGACCACAAGAGTTTGAAGTATTTGTTTTCCCAGAAAGAGCTCAACATGCGGCAGAGGATGTGGTTAGAGCTTGTCAAAGATTACGATGTGACTATCAGTTACCACCCAGGGAAGGCGAATGTTGTGGCTGATGCTTTGAGCCGCAAGTCGAGTGCTTCTTTGAGTTCTTTGATTCAGAGGCCATTGTTGATGGATTTGCAGAGAGAGGAGGTTGATCTGGTGATTCCAGGTACCATTGCTCGCCTTTCAGCGTTGGTTATTCGATCTACTTTGACGGACAGGATCCGTAGAGAGCAGGCTGATGATGTTCAATTGACAGAGTTGAGAGCTAGAGCTGAGGTTAGAGGAAATTCAGAGTTTGGTTTGAATGGTGATGGTTTGGTGACTTTCAGAGGCCGTATTTGTGTTCCTATTGGCGATGATATTCGTAGAGACGTCTTGACAGAGGCTCATACCGCGCCATATTCTATTCATCCAGGCAGCACGAAGATGTATCAGGATCTTCGTCGGCTCTATTGGTGGCCAGGTATGAAGAAAGATATTGCTTTGTTCATTTCTCAGTGCCTTACTTGTCAGCAGGTGAAGATTGAGCACCAGAGACCTGCTGGGACATTGCTATCATTGCCGATTCCTCAGTGGAAGTGGGAGCATATTACGATGGATTTCGTGACTGGTCTTCCCAGAGTGCAGAGAGGTTATAATTCCATTTGGGTCATTGTTGATAGGTTGACCAAGTCAGCGCACTTTCTCCCAGTCAAGACGACGTACTCCATGAATCAGTATGCCGAGGATTATATTGCAGAGATTGTTAGACTTCATGGTGTCCCTGTGTCGATTGTGTCTGATCGTGATCCTAGATTTACCTCCGAATTTTGGAAGAGTTTTCACAGAGCTATGGGTTCACGGTTAGCGTTCAGTACAGCTTATCACCCTCAGAGCGACGGTCAGTCAGAGAGAGTCATTCAGATTCTTGAGGATATGCTCAGAGCTTGTACTATAGATTATTCTGGTAGCTGGGATTCTAAATTGCCACTTGTGGAGTTCACGTCCAACAATAGCTACCAGGCGTCGATTGGCATGGCACCGTATGAGGCTCTTTATGGCAGGAAGTGCAAATCTCCTTTGTTTTGGGATGAGGTTGGTGAGAGGAAGATGTTGGGTCCCGAGTTGGTCCAGCAGACAGCCGATGTTGTTGCAGTTATCCGTGAGAAGATGAAGACTGCTCAGTCGAGACAGAAGAGCTATGTAGATGTTCGTCGCAGACCTTTGCAGTTTGAGGTTGGCGATCATGTATTTCTGAAGATAGCACCTCTCAATGGTGTGATGAGATTTGGCAAGAAGGGCAAGTTGAGTCCGAGATTCATTGGTCCATTCGAGATATTGGACAGAGTTGGTGACCGAGCCTACAGATTAGCCCTACCGCCCGATCTTGACAGAGTCCATAATGTGTTTCATGTATCGATGCTCAGGAAGTATGTTGCGAATCCTTCCCATGTTCTTCGCCACGAGCCATTGGACTGAAAGCGGACCGGTTACGGTGGCCGGAAGCGCAACGGAAGTCAAAATATTTAAATTTTCATGCTTAAATTTCGGCCACCCTTGGTTTGTGCAATATTTACATTTCAAAACACCATAAAACATACATAGGGTGTTTTAGAATTTACCTATCAATCACAAGGATTGATGAATGGCACCAACTTTGTTGTGAACAACAAAGCTCTTCAAATGGAAGACAAGTCTACAAGCTCCTCCTCCTTGCTTCTAAATCAAGCCCACCACAAGCTATGTAAAACCCCTCAAGTTTTGCACTAGAAAAACTTAAGGATTTTTCAAAGAGAAGATTTTATTCTCCAAGAATGAAGAACAAAACAAGAAGAAAAATGGAGAGAATTTTGAGAGCAAATTTCGGCCAAGACAAGTGAGTGAATGAGGGAGTGTAGTCTAGACTTGGGTGTGGGAAAAGTGAAAAAGTTGATCCCCATGCCATGCATTATTTTATTAAAAAAGTATTCAAAGTCTCTTCACCTCCCAAGCATGCAAACCCTAGCATGTCATGTATATAATATGGTTTTTAACACATTAAAAACCATAGACTAAATTTTAATTATCTCAAACATTTTTGAGATTAATTAAATACTACATGAATTTATTCAAGTCCCACTAGTTAAATAATTATTTTAATTGAGCTCTACAAGACTCAATATTATTAATTCAACACTTGAATTATTTTTAATTATTTGGACTCTACTAGGTCCACTAGTGTTTAATTAATTCAACACTTGAATTAATTTAATTTAGTCTCCAATAATGTTTATGAAAATCACAATTTTCAACTACATTATTTACTTGGCCAAATTTTAATCTTAGGAACACTTCCATAAATTAAAATTTATATTTCTCTCTTAGAAGTCATACTTCTATTTTTCTTAACGCTTATAAACACATTTATAAGCTGTTCAACACATTGAACTATTTTACTTCTCATCGGGATTTACAAAGCCAGTACTTGTGTGGCCCTCAATGGTTCATTGATACGACTAGCCGTGGGTTCACATCTCCATGTGATTCGGACTAAACATGTCCTTATTCGAGCATACCCCTATTGCTCCATTCTTACTTGTCAACTCCTTGATAGTAAGAACGTCAGAACTCAAGTCTGATAGTACCCAACCAATCACGTTAAACGCCTAGCAGCATCGCTTACGTGATTCCCTAGGTATCACATGATAGTGCCTGCAAGAACCATTCAATTATGGTTAGCGTACAGTACGGTCCCTTCAACTCATATATCCCGACCGATTCGACAACTATTGGTTTATCGAGAGTTGTCAATGAATCGATACTATGTGTCATGTTGTGGTTGCATCGATGGTGTAATCTATGAAACCCCTTTCATAATTACCACCATACTCTGATCAGAGATTTCAACCACACATACATGAAAAACACCTAGGATATCCATACCCGTAGGTAAGCGGTGAATCCCCGGCTACAATGCATCGACTCCTATGTGTTTCGCCGTAACACCCAACCTTGCCACCTGATGACCCCATAAGAGTCGGTAAACAAGTCAAAGTGAAACGCTAGCACATAGAATCTCAATGTTGTTCCGGGTCATAAGGACTAATGGTGTACAACCATAAACTAGGACTTTTCCACTCGATAAGTGAGAACCACTTGGAAAGTCCTTTATAGAGGGTTGTTCAGTGCACTCTACAAGGAGCACCTATCTGCATGCTCGGACATCACAATGTCCCCTACCAATGAAACATGGTACTCACATCGCAGATACTAGTCTCTAACTCGATCGGCCTATATCCTTCTTAGTGACGGCTGAATCGACTAGGAACCGTTTAGAATATACAGTATTACAAATATGAGTTTCATGATACTCATCATATGAGCATCTCATATTCTTTCTACTATTTGTATATTCAAGGACTTTATCTATGCAACTCGCATGGGTATAAAGATAAAGATGCGCCAAATTAATAAATTCAAATATTATTAAAATAAAGATCGTTTAATACAAAGAGTTTCATCGTGAACAGTCGGCCAACACTTGGCTCGACGTGCACCTACTCTAACATGGACTTGACGCCGAGTTTGACGTACCAAGAGATTCCGATTCAGATTCTGGATCGCACAGTTAGAGTTCTGAGGAACAAAGAGATCGGCATTGTTAAAGTCCTTTGGAGGAACCATTTGATCGAGGAGGCTACGTGGGAACCAGAGGATGAGATGAGAGAGAAGTATCCTGAGTTGTTCGTGCAGTGACGTCAATTTCGCGGACGAAATTCCTCTAAGGAGGGGAGATTGTAATAGCCGAGCCGGTGTACTGGTACGGTTTAAGCTTTACTTGTTATTTGGGTTATGATTTAGATGTTTAGAGTTGTGTTTTGGGCTATAGTATTATTGGTTATTATTGTTATTGAGGTGTTAGATGTTGTTGGTTGTTCGTTTCAGAGTTTCGAATCGATTTTAGTTGTGTTGTTTTTGAGCATTGCCGTAGCAAGAGTGCACCCGCGCTCTTAGAGGAGTGCCCCCGTGGTGTACTATTCATCATTTTGGTTTTGGAAGGCCGTGGCATCACTGCACCCGCGGCAGTGCAAGGACCGCACCCGCGGTAATTGTAGCACCGCACCCGCGGTCATCGTGCATGGGATTTAATTGTTGTGCCGTGAGCTTAGCGCACCCGCGGTGCTTGTGGCAGCGCACCCGCGGTATAAGTATGGGCGAGATATTTAGTTGCTTTTTGGGAGTTGTTGGCCATACCTTATCTTATCTCTTCCCTTCATTTTCGAGATTTCTCTCTAGAGCAAGGTTTTCATCCATTTCTTTAGTTCCTACCTTTGATTCTTGGATTTGTTTGGATTTCCGAGTTGAGATCGAGCATCTACGTGGTGAGAAGTATCTAAGGTAAGTTTTTGGTTGAGTATTGTCATGGTTTTGGAAATGAGATGTTATAGGGTGTTGTTCTTGTTGGTTTAATGGAATATTTGGCTTGATTATTGGATTATAGAGTTGATGTTGGTGTTATTTATGGATTATTGTTGTAGGTGGTGTACCAAGAGTATAGTTTGGAGGTGTTCTATTGGTTTGTAAGTGGAATTTAATCCCTTGTGCTCACATAATGTTATATGTATTGTGTTTTAAAGATTTTAAAGTGATATTCCCTTCAATTGATTCATTGTTATGTATTAATCCCATTGATTATCTATTGGAGGCATTGATGTCTCACAATTGTTAAAAGAGAATACAAGAGAAAATAAGAGATTGTGAAACGACGGCTTTAAATGCTATTCAGAGTTCAAATGTTTTATTGGATTGATTAATCATAGTCAGAGCATTGCATGCAATTAGTTGATCAACGACCATAGGCTTTTATCCCTCACAGTTATCGATTTATATCGATGGGATATTTGCAACCACAGACAGAGATACTATTGATATCAATCCAACCAGAGAAAAGAGAAATATCATCGTATTGCTATCTTATTGCTATGCTATTGCTACAGTTATTGCTACAGTATTTATGTTTCAGAGTTGATGGTATTTATGATTTCAAAGTCATGTTTTACAGAGTATACTATGTATCATTGTTATGTAGAGTTCCACTTGCTGAGATTTATTCTCATTTCAGTTATTTTCATGTGATGCAGCTAAGAGTGACGGACCAGGACAGTGATCGTGGATGGGAGTCATATGCATACACCGTTGGAAGGAAGATTATTTTGTTATCATTTGGGGACATGATCATAGAAATGATTGTTTTGTATTTTTGTATATCATTTGAATGATCATGTGATTATTTTGTAAACATCTTTATGAAATGTATTTTGAAACTCCTTCCATTTGAAAGAAAATTTTAAATTCCGATGTATTTTAATTGTAACGGGTCAGGGTGTCACATATCGGTTTATATCAATTTGGGATATGAGCACCCCAGAGCAGAGTTACTATTGATATCAATCCAACCAGAGTAAAGAGAAATACCATCTCATTTCTATGCTATTGTTATGATATTCATTGATTCAGAGTTTACAGTTCAGAGTTGATGGTATTTATGATTTCAAAGCTATGTTTTACAGAGTATATGTTCATTGCTATGTAAGAGTTCCACTTGCTGAGATTGATTCTCATTTCAGTTATTTCATGTGATGCAGATCAGAGTGGCGGCCCGAGACGTTGACTGTGGACAGGGGGTCATATGCATACACCGTTGGAAGGAAGATTTTGGCATGATCATAGGAATAATGTTTTGTATTTTGTTATGTCATTCAAATGATCATGTATTGTTATTTTGTAAAGATGTTTAATGAATCGTATTTTGAAACTCCTTCCATATTTTAAAGAAAATTTTAATTTCCGCTGTGTATTTTATTTAAAGAGGTCAGAGGTGTCACATTTAGTGGTATCAGAGCACCGTTCTTCGGACCAATGCATATGACTTCGTCTACTTTCAACTGTCCGAGTATGTTTTCTTGCATCTATCCATTGTTATCTATTGATATGTCTTTTGTGAGCACATTGTAGAGTAGAGGATGCCACCTAAGAGGAAAGCAGTATAGGGTGAGGATAGTTCTTCCTCGAGAGTTGTCGACGAGTTCGGCAAGTTACTGAGAGAGCAGGCCAAGGTCCATAGTGAGCAGATTCAGCAGTTGCTCCGATTGCAAGGAGCAGGTCAGGGCAGAGGTCAGGGTAGAGGGCAGGTTGCTCAGGTTGTTGGCACTGATGCCATATTTTCTGCGTTTAAGAGGATGGATCCGCCAGAGTTTTCAGGGAGCACCGATCCTTTAGTTGCAGTTGAGTGGGTCAAGGCTCTAGAGGCGATCTTCGATCATCTCCACTACGAAGATAGAGACCGTATCAGCTGTGCTGTATTCAAGTTGGTTAAAGCTGCTCGCATCTGGTGGAATGCGACCAAGGTTGGCATCGATGTTTCGACATTGAAGTGGACAGAGTTTACAGAGTTGTTCTATGACAAGTATTTCCCCGACGCACTTCGAGCGAGGAAGGTGACAGAGTTCTTGGAGCTTCGACAGGGGAGCATGGATGTTGGTGAGTATATCCTGAAGTTTGAGGAGGGTTGCCTATTTGCTCCTTACATTGCATCCAATGACAGAGATAAAGGCGCTCATTTCATTCGAGGCCTTAAAGCAGAGATTCGTAGAGATATCAATATGTCCAAGGCTGTGACTTTCAAGAAAATCGTGTCCAAGGCTTTGTTGGCCGAGCAGGACGAGAAGGACATTGCCAGGGAGAGGCAAGCGAGACATCAGGCTAGTGCTCAGAGGAGCCAGAGTTCGAGTCAGCAAGGTGGAGATCGATTCAAAGGGAAAGACAAGATGGATCTGAGTCCTAGACCACCGACAGTCCCATCTGATTCTGAGAAGCCATTGTGTCCCAAGTGCGGCAGACACCATTGGGGAGAGTGCAGATATGGCACTTATTCTTGTTATTGTTGTGGCACGGCAGGCCACGTTGCCAGAGATTGTCCTCGAGGAGCTAGCCAGGAGAAAGTGCAGGGTCGTATCTTTTTGATGACCAAGGAAGATGATGACGATAGGGGAGGTATGCTCGCCAGTGCAGGTACTTCGCTGGTCCTTCCTTTTACTTCTTGTTTTGAGGCTGAGAGATTGCTGTGTAGAGGTTGTATTGGGTTTTTGGCTTCTATTGTTGATGTGGATAGTATGGTTAAGTTGAATATTGATGATATTGATGTGGTGAGAGAGTTTGTTGATGTGTTTGAGAATGATGTGCCGGGTTTGCCTCCAGACAGAGATGGGGAGTTTGTGATTGCTTTGATGGTTCCGAGGACCATTGCTCGTTTATCAGCGTTGGTTATTAGGGCTACATTGACGGACAGGATCCGTAGAGAGCAGACTGACGAGGTTCAGTTTTTAGAGATGAGAACTAGAGCAGAGGAGAGAGGTACCTTAGAGTTTAGAGTGTATGGTGATGGTTTGGTGACTTTCATAGGTCGTATTTGTGTTCCTGTGTCGATCGTGATTGGTCGTGACCCTAGATTTACTTCAGAGTTTTGGAAGAGTTTGCACAGAACTATGGGTTCGCGGTTAGCGTTTAGTACAGCTTATCACCCTCAGAGTGACGGTCAGTCAGAGTATTGAGGAACAAAGAGATCGGCATTGTTAAAATCCTTTGGAGGAATCATTTGATTGAAGAAGCCACGTGGGAACCAGAGGTTGAGATGAGAGAGAGGTATCCTGAGTTGTTCGTGTAGTGACGTCAATTTCGGGGACGAAATTCCTCTAAAGAGGGGAGATTGTAATAGCCGAGCCTGGTGTACGGTACGGTTTAATATTTCATAAGTTTATTGACTACTTGGTTAAGTTTAAGTATAGTTTGGATGTTAAGAGTTTCGATTTATGATTTTAGTATAGTTGGTTATAGATGATGTGCAGTGTTATTGTAGCGGCGTTACGATTAAATTCATGATAAATGGTATATTGATCCAAATGAGGTGAGGCCAATTGGAGTTGTTAGAGAAGACATAAGGCTATAACTTTCTTATTTTGAGTTTTGTTCAAATTATTGTGGAAGGTAAGCCAAAAGTGTCCCGAAGTGTGTTGTGTGTTTCGACGTTCCTTCAGTGACACATGTTGGGAGATTTAGCATAACTTTTTACTCAGACCTTCAAATGATCTGAAATTTTGAGGAGATCAAGATAGGACATAGAGCTACAACTTTGTAGTTTACCACTTTTTCTAATTCGGACGGGAAGAGGCGTTTCTGAGGCGATCTTTGAAGAAGCTGTGCGCAGAGTACGCAGTGGCAGGACCGAAGCAGGAGCGCACCCGCGGTCATGTAAGGACCTCACCCGCGGTCCCAGTGGTTCAGAAATTGATGTTTGGTCGAAGGCTTGGCGCACCCGCGGCGCTTGTGTGACCGCACCCGCGGTGGAGGTATGGTCGAGCTTTTAAGTTGCTTTTTGGAGTGGTTGGCCATCACTTTACCTTTTTCTCTTCTCTTTCATTTCGAATTCTCTCCAATGCTTAGGGTTTTCTTCCATTTCTTTCATTTCCTATCTTCGATTCAAGCGTTTGGTTTGCGATTCGACTTGAGATTGTGGTTCTCCTTGGTGCTAGGAAGCTAAGGTAAGCTTTTGGTGCGATTCTTTTAAGGTTTTGAGTTAAGAGTTGACTTGGGTTTGTTATTCTTGTGGATTTATGGATTTATTGTTATGGATTCTTGGATATAGAGTTGATGTTGGTGTTATTTATGGATTATTGTTGTAGGTGGTGACCAAGAGCTAAGTTTGAGGTGTTCTATTGGGTTGTAAGTGGAATTTCATCCCTTGTGCTCACATGATGTTATATGTATTGTGTTTCAAAGGTTTTAATGTGTTATTCCCTTCAATTGATTCATTGTTATGTATTAATTCCATTGCTATGCATATTGGAGGCTTTTATGTCTCATTATTGTTCAAAAAGGAATACAAGAGAAAAGATAGAGTTTCAAAGTGATTGTTAAAGCCAGAGAGATTTTAAATGTTTCTATTGGATTGATAAATATATAGCCAGAGAATTTCATGCAATTAGTTGATCAACGACCATAGGCTTATATCCCTCAGAGTTATCGGTTTATATCGATTTGGGATATGAGCACCCCAGAGCAGAGTTACTATTGATATCAATCCAACCAGAGTAAAGAGAAATAACATCTCATTTCTATGCTATTGTTATGATATTCATTGATTCAGAGTTTACAGTTCAGAGTTGATGGTATTTATGATTTCAAAGCTATGTTTTACAGAGTATATGTTCATTGCTATGTAAGAGTTCCACTTGCTGAGATTTATTCTCATTTCAGTTATTTCACTGTGATGCAGATCAGAGTGGAGGCCCGGGACGTTGACTGTGGACAGGGGGTCATATGCATACACCGTTGGAAGGAAGATTTTGGCATGATCATAGGAATGATGTTTTGTATTTTGTTATGTCATTCAAATGATCATGTATTGTTATTTTGTAAAGATGTTTAATGAATCGTATTTTGAAACTCCTTCCATATTTTAAAGAAAATTTTAATTTCCGCTGTGTATTTTATTTAAAGAGGTCAGAGGTGTCACATATGACACTTAGGTAACAAGATTAAATCACACTCACATCTCCTAAACATCACATTCTCAACTTGTCCCCATAATTCTTGAAAACAAAACAACAATGAATTAAGGTAAGGAAGAAAATCATACCTCCTAGGTGTTGTGTTGACAACTAACCTTACCTCATCGCTATGGCTCTTGAATCCATATGGTTCATACCATTGTATCCTCACACCATCAACACTTGCTAGCCTCCCCATCATGGCATTACCGTAATCCTGCAAAGAAGAAGTAACAATGCTCGGGGTCGAACCGGCTATATCATCATAATGAGAATAAACCACTTTGTACAAAGGTACATGTAATGGTTTATGCAATAATAAACAACTCTCAACCTCACTCTTTTCACTCCTTTGTGCCTTTAATTCATTTTTATTTTCTTTTTCTTTGGCCTCTTTTGCATTTTCATCTTTTCTTTCTATGGTCATCTCACTCTTTTGATCACTCATTCTTTCGGCCATTTTAAATTCTTTTTCACTCACACAATTAAATTGCAGTTGATCGTCAGTAATTACAATTGAAACTAGACGGATCGAGAAAGGTACATGATGAATCATAACATGCGTGCAACAAATTATTACAACTTTCTTCTTTCTCCTCCATAGCACACACATCAGAAACAAATCCACCATCTAAGAATTCACCCTCCACAGCACAACACTCTATGCTCAAGTCAGAAATCAGTGGAGTACCAACCTTCTCAATTCCCTCAACCTCCACGTTAAGCTCAACTGGCGATGTTACTACGGTCACCTCCTCACGTGGACATTGGGTGATATCATGCCCAACCTCTAAACACCAACAACATATAATATCACGAGTACTAGAATTTGAGTTTTTAAATGTACCTTGATATTCATGTTTGCTAGCTTGACGCCTCGACTCCTTCTTTGGCCTAACAATGATTTTCTCTTCACTCGACCTCCGTGCGGATGCCAAAAACTCCTTCCACGAGTCACTTCCTACCACCTCTCCTATTATTGTGATTTGGAACAAACTGCTTCCTCATCACCCTTTTCATTTCATCCCACGTAACTATAGGGTCATCCCCACATCGTCTCCTACGCAATACTAACTTATCACACCAAGTCGTAGCATAGTCGGTAAACTCACTGCAAGCTCGTCTTACCTTCATTGCTTCAGTATAATCATCCCGGCTCTCAAATACACACTCCATTCTCTCTTCCCACTCAAGGTACGCCTTTAGATCGGCTTCCCCACTGAAAAATGGAATGGACATCTTCGTGCCACTCAGTCTATACCCTTCTCGGCTTCTATACCCCTTATCCTCATCAGATCGCCTATCATAATGACGATCCACGTGCAACAGCCTATTTCCTCCAAATCTACTACCTCGCCTATTCTCATCAACATGCATATTATACATCTCCTCTTCTTCACACCCCCTATATTTTTTTCGTAGAGGCTTAAACTCCTTCTCCCACATTCTATCCAACCCTCCTAACATCGTTTGAAATTGACGTTCGTCAATCATTATACCTGCAAGAAAAGGTTAGTATAAAAAAATAAAATAATAAAGTTTTCTCACCACAAATTCTCACAAATCACTCCAATGAAAATTCACTCGCACTCGTCTTTTTTCCTCACCACAAAACCTCACAATTCACTCCAATGAAAATTCACTCCACTCAAATATTTTCACTCCAGTGAGAATTCTCAAGGGCGCTTAAGTCTCGTGGCTTCCACGTATCAAACTTATGAGATCAATCTAGTGAAGCTTGAAATTCGACTCACTTAGACCACACAAGAACAAGCAACTTTGAAAATTGACTAGAATGCGGCTAAATGACAAGGACAAACTTAACGCTGAAGTATATAAGCGCTAAAATTCCAACAAACACCCGATTCCATTTTTTTTCAGGTGAAAAGTAATTCCGGCGGATGAACAGTAACTCCGGCAATGAATAGTAACCCGGTAATGAATAGTAATTCCGATAGCGTGAATAGTAAATCCGGCTACGAACAGTAATTCCGACGTGAATAGTAACTCTGATGTGAATCTGGCCGGGCATGGTGTTCAAATTATCAGAGCTTTTGGTTTATTAAATTCAAGTAAGTATCTTGTTATTAAATTTCAGATCTGTGATATTCTTTAATTCCGCTTTCAGATCTGTTTGTTCTATCGTCTTCGTAAAATTTTTCGTGAATCTGTGATTCTCGAAATTTGTTGGTGTCTTTTTTTTGGGGATTTTCGAGTAGTACTCAGGCAAAAAAAAAAAAAAAGAGAGTACAAAATATATATATATATTCCCTATATTCGAATTTCTTGTCTACACAGTCCAAGTGAGTCGGTCGCATTTGTGTCACAAGTTTGAACCTTGATTGTTTGATATACCCAGAATACAAAGCTTGAGCACTTCCAAGAGAGCTCTCAAAATTTGAGTGATACACTTGAGTGCGAGTGACTTTTCTTTGGAGTGAACGGTGAGTATTTGTTGTGAGCCAACAAAATTGTGAGAAAGAGACGAGTGAATTTCTTTGGAGTGACCGTGAGCATTTGGGTGAGGATTATTTTATTTTTACTAACCTTTTCTTGCAGGTACAAATTGACATTAAATGGAGAGGGAGGTAGGAGATAGTTCGAATTCGGGGTTGTCCAAGGCCCAACTAGATGCGTTGTTTGGGGATTTTAGTAGGGTGATGACGACCCAAATGGAGTCGTTGCATGAGAGGTTGGGTAAACTTGAGGTTAGTGTTAGTGGGGGTAAACCTAAGCCTAAGGATTTGAGTAGAGATGATGAGGAGTATGATTTGGGAGGAGGCGATGAGAGTCAAAATGAGAATTGGGGTAGGAATGGAAGAGATAGAGGAATTTGGGAGAGGGAGAAGAGAAGCCATGTGGGGTAGATATGAGGAGACTAGGGAAGATGGTCACATGGGTAGCATTAAGATGAAAATTCCATCGTTCCATGGGAAATCTGATCCGGAGGCATACCTAGAGTGGGAAAAGAGGGTAGAGTTCGTATTTGAATGTCACCACTACTCCGAACAAAAGAAGGTGAGGTTGGCGGTGGTTGAATTCTTAGACTATGCTCTCATTTGGTGGGATCAATTAGTGACCACTAGAAGAAAATATAATGAGAGACCCATTGAATCTTGGGATGAGATGAAGAGGGTAATGAGGAAGAGGTTTGTGCCTAACCACTATTATAGGGAGATGTTTAAGAGGTTACAAACGTTGAGGCAAGGGTTGAAGAGTGTTGAGGACTATTATAAGGAGATGGAAGTACTCATGATTAGGGCAAATACTGAGGAGGATAATGAAGCAACTATGGCTCGTTTTCTTTGTGGTTTGAACAGAGAGATCCAAGATCAAGTGGAGCTTCGGCACTACTTAGACCTAGACGAGATGTTGCAAATGGCCATAAAGGTGGAGCAACAACTCAAGAGGCGAGGAGTGGGCCGCACCAATCAAACCGGAGGGGCATCATCTTCTTGGCAGTCAGGCGGAGTGAAGCGTGAGGAAAATAAAGTGGTGGCCAAGCCAAGATTTGACACTAAGCAAGAGGCACCTAAGCAAGGAATACAAGGTAAATCTGAAACTCCTTCTAATCGTTCTAGAGATGTTAGTGTTTTAGGTGTCAAGGGATGGGTCATATTTCTAGTGATTGTCCTAATAAGCGGGTGATGATCTTGAATGATTATGGTGAGTATGAGTCTCAAAATGAGGGAGATGGCGAGGGTAGTGATGATGATATGCCTGCATTGGAGGATCCCGATGAGGGATATGGAGCGGTTGTAGGAGAAGCGCTAGTGACTAGGCGAATCATGAGTGCCCAAGTCAAGGATGAGGAGGCTAGCCAAAGGGAGAATTTGTTCCACACTAGATGTTTTGTGAATGATAAGAGAGTTGATGAGGATAAGGGGTATAGAAGCCGAGAAGGGTATAGACTGAGTGGCACAAAGATGATCATTCCATCTTTCAGTGGGGAAGCCGATCCAAAGGCGTACCTTGAATGGGAAGAGAGAATGGGGTGTGTATTTGAGAGCCGGGATGATTATACTGAAGCAATGAAGGTAAGACGAGCTTACAGTGAGTTTACCGACTATGCTAAGACTTGGTGGGATAAGTTAGTATTGCGTAGAAGACGATGTGGGGATGACCCTATAGTTACGTGGGATGAGATGAAAAGGGTGATGAGGAAGCAATTTGCTCCAAAACACATTAATATGAGAGGTGGTAGGAGAGATGTGCATAGAGAGTCCTTGACATCCACTTGGCGGAGGAGCTTGGGAGAGGAAATCAGTGCTACGCCAAAGAAGGAGTCGAGACGTGAAGCGAGCAAATATGAATATCAAGGTACATTTAAAAACTCAAATTCTAGTACTTGTGATATTATATGTTGTTGGTGTTTTGAAATTGGGCATGATATTAGCCAATGTCCACGTGAGAAGGTGGCCATAGTAAAATCGCCAGTTGAGCTTAATTCTCAATTGGAGGTTGATGTTGTGGGTGAGCTTGAACCTCAATTGGAGGATGAGGCGGTTGTTGAGTTTGAACTTGGAAATGAGGTTGTAGTGGTTTAGTCATTTAGTGGGGAAGAAATGCCTAATTTGTCTACTATGGAATAAGAGAGTAGGCAAGGAGAAGTTATCGTACATAAATTTCTTGATGAACTAAATGTTTCATTGGTTCAATTGAATCCAAATATTCTTGAGAATCAATTGAAATTCCTTGAATTGAGCGAAAAAGAAATTAAAATGGCCGAAAGAAAGAGTGCACAAAAGAGTGAGATGGCCATAGAAAAGAAAAAAGAGAGAAAAGATGAAAAAGAAAAAGAGGCCAAAGAAAAAGAAAAAGAAAAAGTAAAAGAAAAAGAAAAAGAAAAGAAAAATAATTTTAAGGCCCAAAAGAGTGACAAGAGTGAGGATGAGAGTTGTTTACTTTTGTATAAGACCCTTAAAGTACCTTTGTACAAAGTGGTTTATTATTCTTGTGACGATATAGCCGGTTCAATCCCGAGCATTGTTATTTCTCATTTGCAGGGTTATGATGAAGTTGTGATGAGGAGACAAGCAAATGTGGAAGGTGTAAAAATTCCATGGGATGATCCATTTGGTGTTGAGAGCAATCACCGTGAGGTAAGCATAATTGCCAACGCAACAAGCATGAGGTATGATTTTAGTCCTTATCTTATTTCATTGTTATGTTTTATTCAAGAGTTTGGTGAGAGAATTGAGAGTGGGATGTTTAAATGGTCTAACGGTGAATTAACCTTTGTCCCTAGGAGTCATAGATTGGAGAATGATGACATGTTGAATAGATCAAATCTAAATGTTAGTGATTTTTCAAATGTTGTCAAATTGATGAGTTTTTGTTATGACAATGAATTGTATGCATTATGTTCAAATCATTGTGATGAGTTAAATGTTTACATGGGTAGTACGCCTAGTGTGTTCTATTTGCATGATTCCTACTTGTTTGATGAAGACTTTGGGAAGAGCATGGATGAATATAAGAATTTCTTTGTTCATGAATAATATATTTTTAAGGAGATTAAATTGTTCATGTTATGCTCATTTTATGAGTTACCCGCTAGTGATGCATATTGTTATAATTTCATTATTGATAAGATGTATGAATTTCTATGTTGGTTACATATGAAGAGGTATGTCGAATGGTGTTGTGACGAGGGTCTTGCATGTATGAAGATAGCAACTAGGCTAGGGTTTTATGACATGCATGACTTAATTCTTAGTCCTAGTAAGCAATATACTTACATTGGTATGATACTTGCTTTGGTGTTAACTAGGTCTAAGAAAGGGAGGAACTTAATTTTTGTGATACTTAATGGTATTTTATCATTTGGTGTCATTTGTTATTTGATGTTTGGTAAAGTTGATGAGTTTGTAGGAAAGACAATGGTGATGTTGGGAATTCCAGTGCTAAGGGAGCGGGCAAACGATATCGTCTACAGACTTGAGCTTAGAGGTAAGCATGTTGATAATATCGTCCTTGTTATTACTAATTTGCTTCGTTTTTGTGCAGGGGGGCAAGATTTGAGGAAAATCTTTTTGAAGAAGGGGAGTATGATGTGACTCTGGCCGGGCATGGTGTTCAAATTATTGATAAGCAAGGGAGAAGGGCTCGTGATGCATGGGAGCACGTTGGAAAGCCGAAGGAACATTATTCAAGCATTATTTTGAAGAACCGAGGCTGCACGGACCCAAGCACGGACCAGTACACGGGTTCCGTGTCCATTACACTTGAGGAAGAGAAATCTCGAGCCTACACGGACCCGAGCACGGACCTGTACACGGGGTCCGTGTCCACTACTTTCGAGACATGAAAATTACAGTGCCTACACGGACCCCCTTCCGGACCTCTACACGGGGACCGTGTCCTTTACGAATTGGAGAGAAGATTTTTCCTATTTTAGAGTTTTATTTATTTTGGCAAGTAGATTTGATATCTTTTGATTTTGAGACAATATATACTCAAAAATTTCATCATTGTAAACAACAATTGATTATTATTCATCTTTTATGATATTTTATCATTGAGAATTCTCTCAACACAAGCTTAAGTTTCGTTATAACTTTTGCGTTGTATCAAATCAAACTTATCAAAAGATGTATCTTTTGTGGCGTTTGTCAATCGAATATCACGAGGGTTGCCAAGGACGGGTTCTTTGGAGGTTCTCTTGAATGAGATTGTACCTTTTGTTGATTAATTGTTGCTAGACCGCGTGATCTAGAGGCGATTATCACACCTATCAATTACTTGTCTCAAAGATCGGGAAAAATCAGAGATCTTGTGGTCGGGATCGCGTCAAACTCCGATGAACAGTAAATTCGGCAATGAATAGTAACTCTGATGAACAGTAAATCCGGAGTGAATAGTAAATCCGGATAATGAACAGTAATCACGAATTTTTTTCGTGAACAGTATTTCCGCCGCAATGAACAGTAATTACGCCGCTATGAATAGTACTTCCGGCAAGAATAGTAATTCCGTCGATGAATAGTAATTCCGTCGATGAACAGTAAATCGGCGATAAATAGTGATTCCGGTATTGAATAGTGATTCCGGCGATGAACAGTAACTTCGGATATGAACAGTACTCCCGATGAACAATAATTCGGATATTGAAAGATGGCACATTTTATAGCTTGTCATAAAACCGATGATGCTTCAAACATTGCGGATTTGTTCTTTAGAGAAATCGTTAGGTTGCATGGCATGACTAGGACTATTGCTTCTGATCGCGATGTTAAATTCTTGAGTTACTTTTGAAAGACTTTATGGGCTAAACTTGACACAAAATTGTTGTTTTCTACTACTTGTCATGTTCAAACGGATGGACAAACTGAAGTTGTCAATAGAACTTTGGGAACACTTTTGCGTGCTATTCTTAAAAAGAACTTGGATTGACATTTCTACGGACTTTATTTTGGGGTTGTCTAGGACTAAGAAGGGGAGGGATTCTATTTTTGTTGTTGTGGATAGATTCTCTAAGATGACACATTTTATAGTTTGTCATAAAACCGATGATGCTTCAAACATTGCGGATTTGTTCTTTAGGGAAGTCGTTAGTTTGCACGGCATGCCTAGGACAATTGTTTCTGGTCGCGATTTTAAATTCTTGAGTTACTTTTGGAAGACTTTATGGGCTAAACTTGGCACAAAATTGTTGATTTCTACTACTTGTCATCCTCAAACGGATGGACAAACTGAAGTTGTCAATAGAACTTTGGGAACACTTTTGCGTGTTATTCTTAAAAATAACTTGGATTGACATTTCTATGGACTTTATTTTGTGGTTGCCTTGGACTAAGAAGGGGAGGTGACACGAATCCTCGTACGAATGAAAGGCAAGCACGAATATAGAAATCGCACCCTCAATTCAATAACAAACAAGGAACGATTATTTTGTCCCGATCTTTTGAAACAAGTAACGATTTTGTGATATTCACCTCTAAGCGATTATAACTTAGCAACAAATATCAACGATAAAACAATTGAATTTCAGACGAACCTTCAAAGAACTTGTTTTGACAATCCGTGCGAAGAACAATCGACAAACGCCACAAAGATGAAAATCTTTGATAAGTTTGATTTTGATAAACACAAAGCACAAGCCTTGCAAATTGAGAGAAATCTCCAATAATTTGTTTTAATCTGAATTGGCTCGTTCTTCATTCATACACATTGAATATATAATAATCAATACATGAAAAGTAGTGCCAAAAAGTCATAAAGAAAGTTGTGAAAAAATTCTACACGGAACTGGACCGCGGGTGCGCTACAGACTGGACCGCGGGTGCGGTCAGGCTTCGGAAATTTTTTTTTTTTTTTTAAACATGACCGCGGGTGCGGCCCTGTTTTGAGCGCGGGTGTGCTAGACCTTCGGCAATTGCACTTGAATAACATTCCAAAAACCTCCAATATCATTCCCATGATTCTCAACCTCCTCTAATTTATACATCCAACTTGTAGGACTGCCTTGATAGCTCATCATGAATCCTTGACAAGCTGAAGTTGTCAATAGAACTTTGGGAACACTTTTGCGTGCTATTCTTAAAAAGAACTTGGATTGACATTTCTGTCGGATCTCGGTTTTCTACACGCCCAAACGCAGCGGAAGTTTAAAAATTTTATTTATTTTGAAAATCAAAATATGTTTGGACGCTCGTATGATTTTATCATAAACAAACGTACATAGGATGTTTAGTTTTTATACTTTTGGTGAACGATTCACACGGCTCCAACTATTTCGGGGTTAGCGGAAATAGCTCTTGTTGTAAATCCCTACGAACAGTACTTCAAATCTCCTAATCCGGTCCACGACTGGAATATTTATTTCTCTTCTAAATTGCACTAGAAATCTAGAAGATATTTTTCGTTGAGATGGAACACAAAAAACCGGCACTACCTCAAAAAGGAGTGGCCAAATTTTTCTTGCCCTTTTTGAAAGAAATTTTCGAGAGCTTCTTTTTGGGAATTGGGAAGAGCCGAGAGTTTTTCAAAAAACCAAACTTTCGGATGCTATCTCCCTTATTGGAGACTTAGTGCTCTCCTTTTAAAGCTTTGAAAACCGTGAATCTTGAAAGGAAATATTTTGGATGCCTATCTACGTTAATGAGAATCAAAATTCTCTTTTTCTTTTCTAATCTTCAATCCACTTAATTAATTAGATTAATTAAGTCATTTAAAGATTCTAAAATAATATTTGCATGCCAAATAAAATCCCTTTATCCTTTCAAATCATCGGCCAAATTTTTGAGAAATATCCATGTTCAAATAATAATAATAAAATCCTTATTATTTCTTTAATCCATCATTTACTTAATTAATATATTAATTAAGTTAACTATAGATTTTAATTTTATATTTAGTAAACTCAACTTCTGAGTTTAATAAATTAAATTCTCAAATTCTATAAATTCAACTCCTTGAATTTATTCTCTCAAATTTTAATTATCATAAATTCAACTCCTTGAATTTACTATATAATATAAATTCAACTTTTGAATTTATTCTCTCAACGGGAACAAAACATTCCAGTACTTGTGTGACCCTCAATGGTTCAGGGATACAGCTAGCCGTGGGTTCACAACTCTTTGTGATTCAGGACATAATCCTTTATTCGGGCTTACCCTAATTAGCCCCATTCTTTTCATCAACACCTTGATCAAGAATGTCAGAACTCATTTCTGATTGCACCCATCGGATCATGGTAAGAGCGTCTAGTAGCATCGCCCCATGATCCCCTAGGTATCACTGATAGTGCCTGCAAGAACCAGTCGATTATGATTAACGTACAGTACGGTCCCTTCATCTCATATATCCCGATCGAATCTGCAACCATTGGTTCATCGAGGGTTGCATATTGATTCGATAACTATGTGATAACTATAATAGTGGCATCGCGTGTACTATTTGGAGAACTCCTTCTCCAACGTACATCTCGTACTCTGGCCAGAGATTCCATGCACTATTATTTCATTAGATCACATAGGATATCCACACCCGTAAGTGAGCGGTGAATCCCCGACTACAATGCACTGGCTTTTATATGTGTCGCAACTGTACCCAACCTCGCCACCTGATGACTCTCCTGGAGCCGGTAAACGAGTCAAAGCACAGCCCTAGCATATAGAGCCTCAGTGTTGTCCCGGAGTCGTAAGGACTAATGGTGTACAATCATAACCACGAACTTATCCTCTCGATAAATGATAACCACTTGGAAAGTCCGAGGGAGGGTTGTTCGGTATAATCATCATATGACTACCCATCTGCATGTTTGGACATCTCTATGCCCTTACCAAGAAACGCAGTACACAACATCACAGATGCTAGTCTCGAGCTCAAGCGGCCTTTATCCCTGTTTTAGGCGGCTGAATCGACTAGGAACGAATTTAGGATATGCAGTATTTACAAATGAGTTTCAACATCGAATTACGATTCATTTGTGTTAAAGCATAATCAAGGACTTTATTTATGCTGCTTGCATGGGTATACAGATAAAGTTTAACGAAACCATTAAAAAGTAAATTATATTAAAATAAAGATTGTTTATTTAACTTGAGTCAATAAATTCCCTAGCCAACCGTTGGCTTGTAGGGCATCTACTCTAACAATCTCCCACTTGCCCTAGAGCCAACTACCCTTAATCTCATTGCTTTGCGATGCTTTTCAAACAATGGTCCTGGCAAGGGCTTTGTAAGTGGATCAGCAACATTATCTGTAGAGGGGACTCTTTCAACTGATATGTCTCCTCTTCCCACCATCTCCCGTATGATGAAGAACTTCCTCAGTACATGTTTGGATCGCTGATGAGACTTTGGTTCTTTTGCTTGCACAATGACACCAGTGTTGTCACAGTACGACGGGACTGGATCAACTCTATTAGGAATAAAGCCCAACTCATGGGAAAAATTCCTCATACAAACTGCATCTTTGGATGCATCAGATGCAACAATGTATTCAGCTTCAGTGGTGGAATCCGCAACGGTGTCTTGCTTGGAACCTTTCCAAGAGACAATCGTACCATATAGCATGAATACAAAACCAGATGTCGCTTTCAAATCATCTACGTCACATTGGAAGCTAGAATCCATGTAGCCTTCCAATTTCAATTCTCCACCCCTATAGACCATGAACAAGTTCTTAGTCCTTCTCAAGTACTTAAGAATATCTTTCACGGCCTTCCAATGCATTGGACCAGGGTTCGCCTGATAACTGCTTGTAACACTCAGAGCGTAAGCAAAATCAGGATGTGTCGATATCATACCATACATGATACTACCAATAGCTGACGCATATGGAATACGTGTCATCATCTCTATCTCTTCATCAGTTTTGGGACACATAGCTTTAGATAGAGTAACATCATGACACATTGGTAACTATCCTCTCTTGGACTCTTCCATAGAGAATTGCTTTATAATGGTATCGATATAGATGGCTTGGGTGAATCCGAGCATCCTCTTTGATCTATCTCTATAGATTTGTATTCCCAATACGTAGGATGTTTCACCCATGTATTTCATGGAGAATTTACTGGCTAACCATACTTTAGTTGATTGCAGTAATCCTACATCATTCCCAATGAGCAGGATATCATCAACGTAAAGTACTAGGAATGTCACTGAACTCCCACTAATTTTCTTGTACACACATGGTTCCTCAGGATTCTTAGCAAAACCAAACTCTTTGATAGTGCTATCAAATCTGAGGTTCCAACTCCTTGATTCCTGCTTGAGACCATATATTGATCTCTGAAGTTTGCATACATTATGCTCACTTCCTACTGATGTGTATCCCTCAGGTTGAGACATATAAATTTTCTTTTTGATGTCTCCATTGAGGAATGCAGTCTTTACATCCATTTTCCATATCTCATAGTCATACCATGATGCTATGGCTAGTAGTAATCTAATGGACTTAAACATAGCAACTGGTGAAAAAGTTTCCTCATATTCAACTCCTTGTCTTTGAGTATAATCTTTTGCAACAAGCCTTGCTTTGAAGGTCACTACCTTCCCATTCGCCCCAAGCTTTCTTGTGACACCCTGACCCGTTACAATTAAAAATACAGCGGAATTTAAAATTTTCTTTCAAATGGAAGGAGTTTCAAAATACATTTCCAAATATCATCAAAAGTATTAACATGATCAACTAAATGATACATCAAAATACAAAACATCATTTTAATGATCATGTACAAAACATTTCTTGCAAAACAAACTACTTCCTTCCAATCTTTGTATGCATATGACTCCCATCCACAGTCAACGTCCTGGCCCGTCACTCTTATCTGCATCACATGAAAATAACTGAAATGAGTATAAAACTCAGCAAGTGGAACTCTTACATAACAATGAACATATCATACTCTGTAAAACATAGCTTTGAAATCATTAAATACCATCAACTCTGAAACATGAATATCATAGCAATAACAATAACAATGAGATGGTATTTCTCTTTACTCTGATTGGATTGATATCAATAGTAACTCTGTCTGTGGTGCTCGTATCCCAATCGATATAAACCGATAACTCTGAGGGATATAAGCCTATGGTCGTTGATCAACTAATTGCATGCAATCTCTGACTATATATCTATCAATCCAATAAAACATTTGAAACTCTCTCTTGGCATTTAATCAATCACTTTGAAGTCTATACTCTTTGTATTCCCTTTTCAATATAATTGAGACATACAATGTCTCCAATATATATATACAATTGAATCAATACATACTATGGATCAAATGGAAGGGAATATCACAATAAAACCTTTGAAACACAATACATATACTATCATGTGAGCACAAGGGATGAAATTCCACTTACAAACCACAATAACACCTTGAATCTAACTCTTGGTACACCACCTACAACAATAATCCATAAATAACACCAACATCAACTCAATATCCAAGAATCCAAGTCCAATAATCCATTAAACTAACAAATACATCAAACCTATAACATCTCTTCTCCAAAACCAAGAGATAACACAACCAAAAGCTTACCTTAGCTTCCTAGCACCAAGGAGAACTTCGATCTCTACTCGAAAATCCAACTAGAAGCTTGGATTGAAGATAGGAAATGAAAGAAATGGAGGAAAACCCTTGTTCTAAGAGAGAAAAACGAGATTGAGAGGAAAGGGAAAGGTGAAAAATGAAGTCAACTTATCCAAAAAGCTACTAAATATCTCGCCCATACCTCAATAATGCATGACCGCAGGTGCGCTCAAACAAGCACCGCGGGTGCGCCATGCTCACGGCAAAACCACCAAATTCTGAAACACTACTACCGCGGGTGCGGCGCTGCTAATACCGCGGGTGCGGTCCCATGCCAACGCGGGTGCGGTGATGCTACGGCTCACCAACTCAAAAATCATGAACAATACACCGCAGGGGGCACTCCTACTAAGAGCGCGGGTGCACTCTGGTCACGGCAATGAACACCACTCATGCAACTAAAATCAATCCGAAACACTGAAACAACGCAACCAACAACAACTACACTTCAAGACAATAATAACCAACACTACTATGGCCCATAATCACAACTCTAATCACATAACTAAACTTAGACTAAATCAGTAAATCTATAACATACGAAAACTTAAACCATACCGTACACCGGGCTCGGCTATTACAATCTCCCCTCCTTAAGGAATTTCGTCCTCGAAATTGACATCACTGCACGAACAACTCAGGATACTTCTCTCTCATCTCATCCTCTGGTTCCCACGTAGCCTCTTCAATCAAATGGTTCCTCCAAAGGACTTTAACGATGCCGATCTCTTTTGCGATCCAAAATCTGGACCGGAATCTCTTGGTACGTCAAATTCGGCGTCAAGTCCAATGGCTCGTGGCGAAGAACATGGGAAGGATTCACAATATACTTCCTGAGCATCGATACGTGAAAAACATTATGGACTCTGTCAAGATCCGGTGGTAGGGCTAACCTGTAGGCTCGATCACCAACTCTGTCCAAAATCTCAAAGGGGCCAATAAACCTCGGACTCAACTTACCCTTCCTGCCAAATCGCATCACACCCTTGAGAGGTGCAATCTTCAAGAACACATGGTCGCCAACCTCAAACTGCAAAGGTCTACGACGAACATCCGCATAGCTCTTCTGTCTTGACTGAGCAGTCTTCATCCTCTCACGGATAACAGCAACAATATCGGCCGTCTGTTGGACCAACTCTGGTCCCAACATCTTCCTCTCACCAACCTCATCCCAATACAAGGGAGATCTACACTTCCTGCCATAAAGTGCCTCATACGGTGCCATCGCAATCGTCGCTAGGTAGCTATTGTTGTACGTGAATTCAACAAGAGGTAACTTGGAATCCCAGCTACCAGAATAATCGATAGTACAAGATCTGAGCATATCCTCAAGAATCTGAATGACTCTCTCTGATTGACCGTCGCTCTAAGGGTGATAAGCTGTACTGAACACTAACCGTGAACCCAAAGCTCTGTGCAAACTCTTCCAAAAATCTGAGGTAAATCTAGGGTCACGATCAGAAACAATCGACACAGGGACACCGTGAAGTCTAACAATATCTGCTATGTAATCCTCGGCATACTGATTCATGGAGTACGTCGTCTTGACTGGAAGAAAGTGCGCTGACTTGGTCAATCGATCAACGATAACCCAAATGGAATTAAAACCCTTATGCGTCCTGGGAAGACCAGTCACGAAATCCATCGTAGTATGCTCCCACTTCCACTGAGGAATCGGAAATGACAACAATGTCCCAGCAGGTCTCTGGTGCTCAATCTTCACCTGCTGACAAGTTAGGCACTGAGAAATGAACATAGCAATATCTTTCTTCATACCTGGCCACCAGTAAAGTCGACGAAGATCCTGATACATTTTGGTGCTGCCTAGATGTATCGAATATGGCGCGGTATGAGCCTCTGTCAAGACGTCTCGCCGAATATCATCACCAACGGGAACACAAATACGGCCTCTGAAAGTCATCAAACCATCACCATTCAATTCAAACTCTGAGTTACTCCTCTCCTCAGCTCTAGCTCTCAACTCTAATAACTGCAAATTAGTAGCTTGCTCTCTACGGATCCTGTCCATCAATGTAGCCCGAATGACCAAGGCTGATAGACGAGCAATGGTCCCCGTAACTACCAAATCAATCTCCTCTCTTTGCAAGTCCATCAACAAAGGTCTCTGAATCAAAGAACTCAAAGAAGAACTCGACTTACGGCTCAAAGCATCAGCCACAACATTCGCTTTCCCTGGGTGGTAACTAATCGTCACATCATAGTCTTTGACAAGCTCTAACCACCTCCTCTGCCGCATATTGAGCTCTTTCTGGGAAAACAGATACTTCAAACTCTTGTGGTCTGTGAAGATCTCACACTTTTCGCCATACAAATAATGTCTCCAAATCTTCAAGGCGAAAACCACAGCTGCTAGCTCCAAATCATGCGTCGGATAATTCTTCTCATAGTCTTTCAACTGGCGAGAAGCATAGGCTATAACCTTACCTCGCTGCATCAGCACTGCACCGAGACCATTCTTCGACGCATCGGTATACACAACGAAATCCTCTGAACCACATGGCAATGAAAGAACAGGAGCTGTCGTCAACTTATCCTTCAACTCTTGAAATGCACTGTGGCAATCAATGGACCACTCGAACTTCACAGTCTTCCTCGTCAAATTGGTCAATGGCAAGGAAATCTTGGAGAAATCTGAAATAAAGCGACGATAATAACCCGTCAAACCAAGGAAACTGCGTACCTCAGAAACAGTAGTAGGAATAGGCCACTTCTGCACTGTCTCTATCTTCACTGGATCAACAGCTATGCCATCTTTCGAAACAACATGACCTAGAAAAGAAATCCGATCCAACCAAAATTCACACTTCTTCAGTTTAGCAAACAACCTCTTCTCTCTCAACAACTGAAGAACCACTCTAAGATACTCTGCATGAAGCTCTCTGGTCTTGGAATAGATCAAGATGTCGTCGAAGAAGACAATGACAAAGCTATCCAAATACGGCTTGAACACACGGTTCATCAGGTCCATTGTAGTGACCCGTTCCAGAATCACCTACTAGTTGAGAACTAAGCATGCAATTAACTTAATTAATAAAAAATCAGAGATAACAGCGGAAATATGGTTAACAACAATAGTTTATACAACCCAATCGAAATCCAAAATACTCAACTAACTGAAAGTATCTGCTACAATCATATCAAATCATATGGAAAACACTGAAAACTAAACCAACCAGCTACTCAATGTCCTCCTCCTGCTCCTCCTGAGCCATCCAACCTGAGGCCTGCCCCGTGGAAATGGGGTGTCCAAGATAAACAAAACCGAGGACGTGAGCGATAAGAACGCCCAGTACAAAAGCATGAGTATACAAACCTATATGAAATGCACATGCTATGATATGATACCAGGGTAGTCAAGAAACAGGAGTCACAAAAGATCTCAAAATGCTCAGTCTAGAGGCGCCAAGTGGATAGTGCCGCGCGGTCCTACCTCTGGGTCACTGCATCCACTGCAAGAACAGACGTGGACCTAAAATGTCCCGGACCACCGAAGCCCTCCCGACCCGTCGGCCACTGTGTACTCTCGGTGTCCATGCGTCCACAAGACAAGACAGGGCTGAGCGGCCCCACAAGATATAGCTTATCTCGAAAGAGATACAGCTCAACAGTAAAGGCTATCTCGAAGGAGATACGGCTCAACATGAAATGCAACGTGCAGTAATAAACGTGACATAATAGCATGCATCATATGACATATATCAATGCACCACATAATCATGCAACACATATAAGAATGTATACTCAACCAGGATATCTCGGATAGTACTTTCGTACCTCTATCACAGCAAGCCTAGCCTTACGCAACACCTCTACTCAGGTCTAGAACAAGCCTATGCATCAAGTGAAAACCATCACTAAAACTTATCTACCAGACTTAACTAGATAATCCTGAAATAATAATGATACAATTCCAAACCTTCGTCCGTCGCTAGCCCACTGATGCCGCTAGCTCCCAACTAGAGCACAGCTCCGCTACAAGACCAGCAGCTCCCCGCTAGTGCCCGAACCTCGGAAAAAGACTAGAATCTCACAGAAACGACTGAAATGCTATGGAACTCTCTGAATTGGCGAGTCACAAATGAAGCCTCGCGCCTCTATTTATAGCCAATGTTCGGACGATCCGAACCATTTCGGAAGCTCCGATCCGGCACACTTCGGACGGTCCGAACTCTGATCGGACGATCCGATCCTTGCATGACTTCCACGAGTACAGCCACCTGTCTCGGACGATCCGAACCCCAATCGGATGATCCGAACCTTACCACGTGTCCAGAACCCTTCCACGTGTCCAGCCACCTGTCCCGGACGGTCCGACACTGGCTCGGACGATCCGAACTCATCGGACGATCCGAACTCATCGGACGATCCGAACTTGTTCGGTCCTTCCGATCCCACCGAAAATATAATTAATCCGATAATTAACTCAAATTAGGAATCGGGTTACTACATTCTCCCCCCCTTAAAAGATTTCGTCCTCGAAATCAAGTTTATAAGATGAACAAAACTGAAATAACAACATTGTTATTACATCTCAATTGTTGCCAAACACAACTGATAATTGGATTACAACGGAAAACATACATACATCCATAGTACAACTACAGTACAACTCAAAAGAGCTCTGGATGCTCCGAACGCATACGACTCTCTAGCTCCCAAGTGGCTTCTTCAGTGCCTCTACGCTGCCACTGAACTAAGAAAAGAGGAATGATCTTATTCCGCAACACCTTATCTTTGCGATCGAGAATCTGAACTGGTCGCTCCACGTAAGACAAATCCGATTCAAGTTGAACTTCAGATGGATGTAAAATATGTGATTCATCTGCCACATATCGTCGCAAAAGGGATACGTGAAACACGTCATGAATCCCAGACAGATACGGAGGTAATGCTAACCTGTAAGCCAAATCTCCCACACATTCCAGAATCTCAAAAGGACCAATAAATCTCGGAGATAGCTTACCCTTGAGACCGAATCTCAAAATCCTGCGAAAAGGCGAAACTCGGAGAAACACTTTCTCCCCTGGCTGAAAATAAAGAGGTCGCCGCTTAGTGTTCGCATAACTAGCCTGTCGATCCTGGGCAATCTTAATCCGCTTCTTGATTATTGCAACTTTATCAATAGCCTGCTGGACTAATTCCGGTCCCTCAACATGTCGTTCCCCAACTTCATCCCAGAATAATGGAGTACAACAACGCCGCCCATACAACGCCTCAAATGGTGCCATACCAATACTACGATGGTAGCTGTTGTTGTACGCGAACTCAATCAAAGGCAAATGATCCTGCCAAGCGGGTCCGAAATCCATAACACAAGCTCGCAACATATCCTCAAGCGTACGGATAGTCCTCTCTGACTGACCGTCAGTCTCCGGATGATAAGCAGTACTCAGACTCAGTGAAGTGCCCAATGCTGACTGGAAACTACCCCAAAATCGTGAGGTAAAACGAGGATCCCTGTCACTAACAATACTGACTGGCACTCCATGCAAACGTACAATCTCTTGAATGTACAAGCGAGCCATCCGATCGAAAGTGAAGTCACGGTTATAAGGCAGAAAATGAGCAGACTTGGTGAGTCGATCCACCACTACCCAAATAGCATCACTATTCCTCGAAGACAATGGCAAGTGAGTAATGAAATCCATCGTGATATGCTCCCACTTCCATTCAGGAATAGGTAGATTCAACAATAATCCTCCAGGTCGACGGTGCTCTGCCTTAACCTGCTGACAAACAAGACACTTGGAAACAAACTGATAAACACTGCGCTTCATCCCTTTCCACCAAAATCGTGTCCTCAAGTCTTTATACATCTTATTGCTTCCTGGATGGACACTCAACTTGCTTCGATGAGCCTGAGACAAGATCTCTTCCCTCAAATTATCATCCTCTGGTACTACAACCCGATTAGACAAACATAGAAGACCATTAGACTGATAATGGAAACCGCTATCTCCACCCGCTAACCGAGCTAATCTCTGAGTCTTCAGATCAGACATCTGAGCATCTCGAATCCGAGCGAACAAAGCTGGCTCAGATAAAATGGTAGCAACACGAATGCTCTCCATACCTTTCCGATGTTTGAAGTTAAATCCCAACGAACAACAATCCTGAATAGTACTAATCATAGCACTGGTCTGAAGTGCAGAGGCTCTCACCTTACGACTAAGAGCATCGGCTGTGAGATTCGCAGAGCCTGGATGGTACTTGATCTCGCAGTCATAATCTTTCAGTAGATCCATCCAACGACGTTGTCTCATGTTCAACTCAGCCTGAGTGAACAGATACTTCAGACTCTTGTGATCAGTAAAGATTTCAAACTTAACCCCGTACAAGTAATGACGCCAGATCTTCAGTGCGAACACTATAGCTGCCAACTCTAGATCATGAATAGGGTACTTCTCCTCGTGAGATTTCAGCTGCCTGGAAGCGTAAGCGATCACATGACCATTCTGTGTCAACACACACCCTAAGCCTTGAAAAGAGGCATCGGTGTAAACACTGAAACCATCAGATCCTGACGGTAACGCCAAAACAGGTGCAGAAGTCAGAAGTCGACGAAGCTCTCTGAAACTATCTTCGCACTCAGATGACCACTCAAATGGAACATCTTTCCGAGTAAGTTGCGTCAAAGGTCTAGCTACCTGGGAGAAATTCACGATGAAGCGACGATAATACCCTGCCAGACCTAGAAAACTACGGATCTCGGCCACCGTCGTAGGACGTGACCAATTCAGCACTGCTTCAATCTTGCTGGATCCACAGAAATTCCTTCCTTGGAAATCACATGACCAAGGAATACTACACGATCAATCCAGAACTCGCACTTACTCAGCTTAGCATACAATTGCTTCTCGCGAAGAATCTGCAACACAATCCTCAAGTGCTGGACATGCTCCTCCACACTGTGAGAATAAATCAAGATATCGTCGATGAAAACCACAACGAACTGATCTAGAAAATCACGAAAGACTCGGTTCATCAGATCCATGAACACCGCTGGCGCATTCGTCAATCCGAATGGCATAACTAGAAACTCGTAATGCCCGTAACGAGTACGAAATGCAGTCTTGGAAATATCATCATCTCTGACTCTCATCTGATGATAACCCGATCGCAAGTCAATCTTGGAGTAAACAGAGGTACCCTGAAGCTGATCGAACAAGTCATCGATACGAGGTAATGGATACTTGTTTTTGATCGTCACACGATTCAGCTGGCGATAATCAATACACAATCGCATCGATCCATCCTTCTTCTTGACAAACAAAACTGGAGCTCCCCAAGGTGAAACACTCGGGCGAATATAACCTTTATCAAGAAGATCCTGCAATTGTTGCTTCAGTTCCCTCATCTCTGACGGCGCAAGACGATAAGGGGCACGAGAAATCGGTGCAGTCCCTGGCATTAACTCAATGCCAAACTCCACCTCTCTAACCGGAGGAAAACCAGGAATCTCCTCTGGAAAAACATCAGGAAATTCACAAACCACTGGAATATCCTCTATACCAACACTACCTGTGGACGTATCAATCGCATAGATGAGGTAGCCTTCCCCGCCCGCCTCTAAAGCACGACAGGCTTTCAGAGCAGATACCACTGGCATCGGAGGTCGCGCTCCCTCACCATAGAAAAACCAACTAGAGCTCTCAGTCGTACGGAACTGAACAAGCTTCTGGTAACAATCCACAGTAGCTCGGTAGGTAGTCAAAATGTCTATACCCAAAATACAATCA
Source organism: Primulina eburnea (assembly GCF_022965805.1). Taxonomy (NCBI): domain Eukaryota; kingdom Viridiplantae; phylum Streptophyta; class Magnoliopsida; order Lamiales; family Gesneriaceae; genus Primulina; species Primulina eburnea. The sequence goes on along the minus strand of NC_133107.1, from coordinate 36,947,658 downwards.
AAGTCTTCCATCTCCAGAATCATAAGATTCGCAGTCAACTCGTTACCCTCAAAATCTAAAGGACAACCCATCACTAGACGCTTGGCTAAAACCGAATGACCCATCGGGGTAGAAACAGAAAGAATAACGTCTAGAGAAACATACGGTAACTTATGACGCTTAACAAATCGTGCAGAAATGAATGAATGAGATGCTCCGGTATCTATAAGAACAAAAGCAGGAATACCGCATAAACAAAAAGTACCTGCTATGACTCTCCCGGTCTCATCTGCAGCCTGATCCTGGTTCAGCGCAAACACCTGACCTTGGGCACGAGGTCGAAGATTCGAACTACCCACTGCCTGACCCTGCCTCCTCTGCTGAACAGTCGTCTGAGATCCAGAACTGGATCCTGCTCCACCTCGCAACTGAGGACAATTCTTCTTAATATGCCCCATCTCTCCGCACTGATAACAAGCTCCTGCGGCTGCTCGGCATTGCTCCGATGGATGGTTCTTCCCACAATGCGCACAAGATTCCTTCTTCTTACCAAAACGGAAAACACCGCTAGATCGAGATCCAGATCCAGAAGAAGACGAACCAGATTTCTTGAAAGACTGAGATCGAGGCCTCAAAGTACTCGGAGGTCTAGAAGAAAGAATAGCCCTACCACGCTGGAGACTGATCTCTGCCTGGCGACACCGGTTTACTAACCCATCATAAGAAGTAGGATTATCACAGACAGTGACTCGGTCAAAGATCTCCTGGTTAAGACCCTGGAGGAAATGGTCATACTTGGCCTCAGAACTGCCACTGATATGAGGAGCGAAGGGTAACAACTCGAAGAATTTCTGCTGATACTCATCAACAGACATACTCCCCTGCTTAAGGTTCAGGAGCTCAATCGTCTTCGCCTGGCGAAGGGCTGGAGGAAAATACAGCTGCATGAAAGCTGCACGGAAATCGGCCCAAGTCACCCTACCCTGGGACTGGACTATCGGCGCAGAAGTCGATCGCCACCACTTGCGCGCACGGCCCTCGAGAAGAAAGCTAAGGGTCTCTATCTTCTGCTCCTCGGTGCACTGAAATGCACGGAAACAACTCTCCATGCGCTCTAACCAGTCCTCAGCATCATCGGGAGTCTCTCCACCGACTAGAGGCTTAGGCCCCATCTGAATAAAACGATGCAAATCAAAACGCCTAGGACCATCCCGACGATGACGATGCTCACGATGACGCCTATGATCATCCTGGTCGCCCCAATGACCTACACTCCCCTGACTACTCTCGTCATCAAAGTGGTCAGCCATCTCTACAAGATAGAATGGGGTAAAATGGTCAACGAAAATCCCAAAACAGAAATCTATATCCCAAAATCGTAAGCATGCTCTGATACCATAAATGTAGTGACCCGTTCCAGAATCACCTACTAGTTGAGAACTAAGCATGCAATTAACTTAATTAATAAAAAATCAGAGATAACAGCGGAAATATGGTTAACAACAATAGTTTATACAACCCAATCGAAATCCAAAATACTCAACTAACTGAAAGTATCTGCTACAATCATATCAAATCATATGGAAAACACTGAAAACTAAACCAACCAGCTACTCAATGTCCTCCTCCTGCTCCTCCTGAGCCATCCAACCTGAGGCCTGCCCCGTGGAAATGGGGTGTCCAAGATAAACAAAACCGAGGACGTGAGCGATAAGAACGCCCAGTACAAAAGCATGAGTATACAAACCTATATGAAATGCACATGCTATGATATGATACCAGGGTAGTCAAGAAACAGGAGTCACAAAAGATCTCAAAATGCTCAGTCTAGAGGCGCCAAGTGGATAGTGCCGCGCGGTCCTACCTCTGGGTCACTGCATCCACTGCAAGAACAGACGTGGACCTAAAATGTCCCGGACCACCGAAGCCCTCCCGACCCGTCGGCCACTGTGTACTCTCGGTGTCCATGCGTCCACAAGACAAGACAGGGCTGAGCGGCCCCACAAGATATAGCTTATCTCGAAAGAGATACAGCTCAACAGTAAAGGCTATCTCGAAGGAGATACGGCTCAACATGAAATGCAACGTGCAGTAATAAACGTGACATAATAGCATGCATCATATGACATATATCAATGCACCACATAATCATGCAACACATATAAGAATGTATACTCAACCAGGATATCTCGGATAGTACTTTCGTACCTCTATCACAGCAAGCCTAGCCTTACGCAACACCTCTACTCAGGTCTAGAACAAGCCTATGCATCAAGTGAAAACCATCACTAAAACTTATCTACCAGACTTAACTAGATAATCCTGAAATAATAATGATACAATTCCAAACCTTCGTCCGTCGCTAGCCCACTGATGCCGCTAGCTCCCAACTAGAGCACAGCTCCGCTACAAGACCAGCAGCTCCCCGCTAGTGCCCGAACCTCGGAAAAAGACTAGAATCTCACAGAAACGACTGAAATGCTATGGAACTCTCTGAATTGGCGAGTCACAAATGAAGCCTCGCGCCTCTATTTATAGCCAATGTTCGGACGATCCGAACCATTTCGGAAGCTCCGATCCGGCACACTTCGGACGGTCCGAACTCTGATCGGACGATCCGATCCTTGCATGACTTCCACGAGTACAGCCACCTGTCTCGGACGATCCGAACCCCAATCGGATGATCCGAACCTTACCATGTGTCCAGAACCCTTCCACGTGTCCAGCCACCTGTCCCGGACGGTCCGACACTGGCTCGGACGATCCGAACTCATCGGACGATCCGAACTCATCGGACGATCCGAACTTGTTCGGTCCTTCCGATCCCACCGAAAATATAATTAATCCGATAATTAACTCAAATTAGGAATCGGGTTACTACATCCATGAAAACTGAAGGAGCATTGGTCAGACCAAAAGACATCACAAGAAACTCATAGTGACCATACCTGGTCCGGAACGCTGTCTTAGGGATATCGGACTCCCTAACCTTCAACTGATAGTAACCAGACCGAAGATCAATCTTCGAAAATACAGTAGCACCATGAAGTTGGTCAAACAGATCGTCAATCCGTGGCAACGAATACTTGTTCTTGATCGTCACTTTGTTGAGCTCCCTATAGTCGATACACAGCCGCAAAGACCCATCTTTCTTCTTGACAAACAGAACCGGAGCTCCCCAAGGCGAAGAACTCGGACGAATAAAACCCTTGTCCAAAAGATCCTGCAACTGCGTCTTCAACTCCTTCATCTCGGTAGGGGCAAATCGGTACGGAGCCTTAGAAATAGGAACCGTACCTGGAGCTAAATCAATCACAAACTCAACATCTCTATCCGGCGGCAAACCCGGCACATCATCCTAAAACACATCAGCAAACTCCCTCACCACATCGATATCATCAATATTCAACTTAATCAATCTATCCACATCCACAATCGAAGCCAGAAACACATCACAACCTCTACACATCAACTTCTCAGCCTCAAGACAAGAAATAAAAGGAAGGACCAGCGAAGTACCTGCACTGGCGAGAACTCCTCCCTTAATGCTATCATCTGCAAAGGTCACCGTCTTAGCAACGCAATTAATAACAGCACGATAGGTCGACAGCCAATCCATGCCAAGAATAACATCAAAGGCAACCATCGGGATAACAATCAAATCAGCAAAAACAACTCGCTCCTCAATACGAACAGGGCACGCAAAAACAATAGATGTCGGGCACAACACATCCCCCGAAGGTAAAACAACATTAAGCTGGAGGGGAATAACAGAAGGAACTATATCCAACGATCTCAAAAACCATTCAGACATAAAAGAATGAGTAGCACCAGTATCAATCAAAGTCGTAGCTACTCTGCCTGAAATCAAAATAGTGCTAGAGATCACAGAAGAATCATGGTTTATACCTTCCTTGGTCATCGAAAAGATGCGATCCTGCACCTTATCCTTGCTCGCTCCACTAGGACAATCTCTGGCAATATGGCCTGCTGTGCCACAACGATAACAAGAATGAGTGCCGAATCTGCACTCTCCTCTATGATGTCTGCTGCACTTAGGACACAGCGGCTTCTCGGGATCAACTGGTACTGGCGGTGGTCTAGGACTCGACTCCATCTTGCCCTTCCCTTTGAAATGATCCTTGCCTCTCTGATTCGAGCCCTGGCCTCTCTGAGCAATGGCCTGATGTCTCTCCTGCCTCTCTCTGGCGATGTCCTTCTCGTCTTGCTCGGCTAACAACGCCTTCGACACGATCTCTTTGAAAGTCACAGCCTTGGACATGTTAATGTCCCTCCGAATCTCTGCTCTAAGGCCTCGAATGAAGTGAGCGCCTTTGTCCTTGTCGTTGGAAGCAATATACGGGGCAAACAGACAACCCTCCTCGAATTTGAGAATGTACTCATCAACGTTCAAGCTCCCCTGTCGAAGCTCCAAGAACTCGTAACCATTAATTAATTATTTGGACTCTACTAGGTCCACTAGTGTTTAATTAATTCAACACTTGAATTAATTTAATTTAGTCCACAATAATGTTTATGAAAATCACAATTTTCAAATACATTATTTATTCTCATAGAAGTCATACTTCTATTTCATTTACACTTATAAACTCATTTATAAGTCGTTCAACACATTGAACTAATTTCTCCTTTATAGAAGTCATACTGATAATTTTCCTCACGCTTATAAACTCCTTTATAAGCCGTTCAACACATTGAACTATTTTTACTTCTCAACGGGATCTAGAAAGCTAGTACTTGTGTGGCCCTCAATGGTTCATTGATAAAACTAGCCGTGGGTTCACATCTCTATGTGATTCGGACTAAACATGTCCTTATATGAGCATACCCCAATTGCTCCATTCTTATTTATCAACACCTTGATAATAAGAACGTCAGAACTCAAGTCTGATAGTACCCAACCAATCACGTTAAACGCCTAGCAGCATCGCTTACGTGATTCCCTAGGTATCACATGATAGTGCCTGCAAGAACCATTCAATTATGGTTAGCGTACAGTACGGTCCCTTCAACTCATATATCCCGATCGATTCGACAACCATTGGTTTATCGAGAGTTGTCAATGAATCGATACTATGTGTCATGTCGTAGTTGCATCGATGGTGTAATCTATGAAACCCTTTCATAATTACCACCATACTCTGGCTAGAGATTTCGATCTACATACACATGATAACACATAGGATATCCATACCCGAAGGTAAGCGGTGAATCCCCGACTACAATGCATCGACTCCTATGTGTTTCGACAGAACACCCAACCTTGCCACCTAATGACCCCATGAGAGTCGGTAAACAAGTCAAAGTGTAATTCTAGCAAATAGAGTCTCAATGTTGTCCCGGGTCATAAGGACTAATTCTGTACAACCATAAACTAGGACATTTCCACTCGATAAGTGAGAACCACTTGGAAAGTCCTTTTATGGAAGGTTGTTCAGTGCACTCTACAAGGAGCACCTATCTGCATGCTCGGACATCACAATGTCCCCTACCAATGAAACATGGTACTCACATCGCAGATACTAGTCTCTAACTCGAGCGGCCTATATCCTTCTTAGTGGCGGCTGAATCGACTAGGAACCGTTTAGAATATACAGTATTACAAATATGAGTTTCATGATACTCATCATATGAGCATCTCATATTCTTTCTACTATTTGTATATTCAAGGGCTTTGTCTATGCAACTAGCATGGGTATACAGATAAAGATGTGCCAAAGTAATAATTTCAAATATTATTAAAATAAAGATTGCTTATACATAGAGTTTCATTGTGAACACTCGGCCAACACTTGGCTCGACGGGCACCTACTCTAACACCGCGCAGCGCGCGCGGCGCGCGCGCAGGAGCTGCGCGGAGCGTCTGTGCAGCGTGCGAGCATCACGCGCGCAGGAGCTGCGCGGAGTGTCCGCGCAGCGTGCGCACGGCGCGCGCGCATAGGCTGCGCGGAACGTCCGCGCAGCATGCGCGCGGCCTGCGCGCCGCGGTCGCACGCGCGCACAGCGTGCCTGCGACTGCTCGAAACGTTCGGGCAGTGCGCGGGCAGTGCGGGTGGCTGCCCGAGAATGTCTTGGGCACTATGATGATTATTGGGCTTGAATTTTTTTGGCCTAGGGTGCGATTTTCTGATTTTTCAAAACTTTGGATTAAATTGATATTTTATGAAAATTAGTTCAATTTATCTTTTGATAAATTAATTTTTGGAAAATTAATAATTTTCTTGTGAAATAAATAATTAGAATATGATTTTAATTATTTATAGTAAAATGAGTTTTTACAAGAAATCAATTATTATTGGATTAATTGGAAATTAAATAAAGGTGTTTATTTAATTTATTAAATTCTTTAATAATTGTGGTGGTTAGTGATAAATTATTAGATATATGATTTATCAATTAATTAAATTGTTTAATTAAATTGATGTTAATATTTGATATTAAATGCATGAAGGATGATCGAGAGCCTTGACCAATGTGTTAGGTGTATGTTAGGATATTTTACTGTTTTTGTTCATTTTTATAATATTTGATATTATTAAAGTGGGCCTGGTTTATGGCCCGTTCCCACCCCCATGAGATGTATCCCTTATGTGCCATGGCTATTCAAATGTAATAATTAGAAATAGTGGGAGATCAAGACTGGAAGATGGTGGGCCCGATGATCAAGATGAAGACATGTAAAATATTGGAAGCTTTTGTAATAAGTTGCATTTGCATCCCTGCATTCACCTAGGTTTTGGACCTGGATCCATGTTTGGCTCACATGGATCTAATAGTGTTGGCAATTGATCATCCTTATTTATTGTTGAATGTCATATTGATATATATGCGATATATAGTAGTATGCATGTATGTATATTATTATATAATATAGTTGCATGAATCCGACAAACATACAAACTCGTGGCACGCGTTTTTTAAATTAAAATGATGAGACAATTTTAAAATTAAAACCCCTCATTTTGAATAAGATTCAAAATTTATATCAAACCGAAAAAGTAAAAATTAAAGGAGTTTAATTTTTCCTTGCCTTCCATCAACCGTGGTTGCATGTTGATCGCTACCCCGCGGACAGTGTCTGGCTCATATTATTGGGGAGGCCTGTACGCCGGAAAGCTGTGACTTCCACCGGACATATGATGTGAATTGAGTGGAACTCCCATGACTTCGGCTCATATTATTGGGGGAACTCATGGCGACCGTCTACTACAATTCAATATTGATGGGTTGGTTTGACACGCGAAAATAAACGACGTCATATTATTGGGTCCTTATTAAACGTGAGGCAAAACACGCGGAGGTTGCATAGGGATGCAATTGGACTCTACCTTTTAGAAATTATAATTGGCTGATATTATTCGGGATTATAATTGGCTAATTGGACTCTACGTGCCTACTAAGGAAATGCGATTTCCATTTTTCATTAGAGAGTGATGGAAATGTCAAAATAGTAGGAGGGTAATTTATAAAATAAAATCCATATTTTATATCTTAAAATTATTTTAAAATAATCAGCAACAATTATTTTGTTTCCATATCAGTATATTTTTTGATTTCGTCACATAAACCTATTTTGTTATTGACAAGCTAACCGAATCTAATTTCCAAGACTGGTTGGGAAAATTGTTCTAAGTTCGGAGAAAATGGCATACACACTAATGTCAGTCCTGCTGAACTGACAAAGCATGCAAGATGGTAGGACCATAGTATGCAAGCAAAGTGTAACATGCTCGCTTTTATGTCAAATGAACTGTGGGGACATTCTGAGGAAATTTTGAATGCTGCTGACATTCGAATGCACATGCAAGAGTTGCATGGTGCATGAAACTATGCACACCATTTTAAAAGCTCATGACTACATGCATGCAAGATGGGTCTTTGGCCCATGAGCATGGTGTACGTATGACTGGGCTTGCTAAGAATGTGGTGGGCCTGGAATATGTGATTCCTAATGAGTTACTAGGTAACATGAATTTGTTGTCTTTCTCTTCCTCATTTGACGGGGTTATGGTGAATTGAATAAGATAGATGATAGCCTTGAAGAGCTAGTCAATACGCTTATAATTTATGAGATCACCATAAAACATGGAATTGTTGTTTTTTCTTATGGCCCTCTCGTCAGACGAAAATGGTCCACAAGGTAAGGGAAAGAAATGTTCTGCCCCTCACAAAAAAAACAATCCCAATAAGAAGCAAACTCTGAAAGACACTTAAAAGGCCTACAAAGCCCGATAAGTTATAACATATTTATTTCACTGCAAGAAGTCCGGACATAAGAAATTATATGCGCCAGAATTGTTCTGGAAATGATAAGTGAATGTCCGAGTAAACATGATTTCAACAACAAACAAAAGAAAGTTAGATGATCCAAATCCCAGACAAATATGGTACGCTAGACTAGGTCATATTTCCCAAAGAAGGATGCACAAGCTAGTGGGAGAAGGCATGTTGACTTGTCAGACATAAATTCTCTACATGCTTGTAAGTCCTGTCTAAAAAGAAAATTGACCAAGACTCCATTCAATGGAAACGTGGAACGTGCGCATGGTCTATTGTATTTGATCCACACAGACATTTGTGGCCCGCTAAGTGTTAGCACATAATATGGGCAATCCTACTTCATTACCTTTACTGATGACCATTCGAGGTATGGGTATGTTTATGAAACACAAATCTGAAGCATTTGAAAGGTTCAAAGAATTCAGATCTAAAGTAGGAAAACAGCTAAAACAAAGTATTAAGACACTTCGATCTGATCGAGATGGAGAATACTTGAGTGCTGAATTTTTGGGTTATCTAAAAGAGAAAGTGATTCTCTCACAGTGGACTCCATCAGCAACACCACAAAGGAATGGTGTTTCTGAATATTGTAAGCGAACCTTGTTGGACATAGTTCGATCAATGATGAGATTCACTGAATTGCCTACATCGTTTTGGGGCTTTGCGCTTGAAACTGCGGCAATGTTGTAGAATAATGTTTATACTAAAGCAGTGGATAAAACACCATATAAGATATGGATGGGAAAAAACTCCCAAATATTCTTACGAGAGAATATGGAAATGTCTTGCTTACGTGAAGCAGATAGTGGGAGACAAATTGGATAGTAGATCCACTTTGTAGGATATCCAAGGAATTCTGTTGGATATTATTTCTATCATCCTAATGAAGCAAAAGTGTTTGTTTCAAGAAATGCCACCTTTATGGAAAGGGAATTTCTATTGGATAGAAAAGGCAAGACGATAGAACTTGAAGAAATTCAAGATACTCCCTCAACTATAGTAGTTGAACCTAATCCCCAACAACCAGTAGTTGAAGTACAAGCTCTTAGAAGGTCTGATAGGGTTATTAGACCACCTGCAAGATATAAGCTTCTTCATGAACAAGGCCATGTTGAGTCTTGTGTTGGATATGATCCAATGAACTTTAAGGAAGCAATATGTGATACTGATTCAACCAAATGGCTTGAAGCCATGCAGTCAAAAATGGACTCTATATGATCAAACCAAGCCTGGACATTGGTGGATCAACCTGAGGGAATCGTTCCTATAGGGTGCAAATGGATCTACAAAAGAAATGTAATAGCCGAGCCCGGTGTACGGTACGGTTTAAGTTTTCGTATGTTATAGATTTATTGATTTAGTCTAAGTTTAGTTATGTGATTAGAGTTGTGATTATGGGCCATAGTAGTGTTGGTTATTATTGTCTTGAGGTGTAGTTGTTGTTGGTTGCGTTGTTTCAGTGTTTCGGATTGATTTTAGTTGCATGAGTGGTGTTCATTGCCGTGACCAGAGTGCACCCGCGCTCTTAGTAGGAGTGCCCCCGCGGTGTACTGTTCATGATTTTTGAGTTGGTGATCCGTAGCATCACCGCACCCGCGTTGGCATGGGACCGCACCCGCGGTATTAGCAGCGCCGCACCCGTGGTAGTAGTGTTTCAGAATTTGGTGGTTTTGCCGTGAGCATGGCGCACCCACGGTGCTTGTTTGAGCGCACCCGCGGTCATGCATTATTGAGGTATGGGCGAGATATTTAGTAGCTTTTTGGATAAGTTGACTTCATTTTTCACCTTTCCCTTTCCTCTCAATCTCGTTTTTCTCTCTTAGAACAAGGGTTTTCCTCCATTTCTTTCATTTCCTATCTTCAATCCAAGCTTCTAGTTGGATTTTCGAGTAGAGATCGAAGTTCTCCTTGGTGCTAGGAAGCTAAGGTAAGCTTTTGGTTGTGTTATCTCTTGGTTTTGGAGAAGAGATGTTATAGGTTTGATGTATTTGTTGGTTTAATGGATTATTTGACTTGGATTCTTGGATATTGAGTTGATGTTGGTGTTATTTATGGATTATTGTTGTAGGTGGTGTACCAAGAGTTAGATTCAAGGTGTTATTGTGGTTTGTAAGTGGAATTTCATCCCTTGTGCTCACATGATAGTATATGTATTGTGTTTCAAAGGTTTTATTGTGATATTCCCTTCCATTTGATCCATAGTATGTATTGATTCAATTGTATATATATATTGGAGACATTGTATGTCTCAATTATATTGAAAAGGGAATACAAAGAGTATAGACTTCAAAGTGATTGATTAAATGCCAAGAGAGAGTTTCAAATGTTTTATTGGATTGATAGATATATAGTCAGAGATTGCATGCAATTAGTTGATCAACGACCATAGGCTTATATCCCTCAGAGTTATCGGTTTATATCGATTGGGATACGAGCACCACAGACAGAGTTACTATTGATATCAATCCAATCAGAGTAAAGAGAAATACCATCTCATTGTTATTGTTATTGCTATGATATTCATGTTTCAGAGTTGATGGTATTTAATGATTTCAAAGCTATGTTTTACAGAGTATGATATGTTCATTGTTATGTAAGAGTTCCACTTGCTGAGTTTTATACTCATTTCAGTTATTTTCATGTGATGCAGATAAGAGTGACGGGCCAGGACGTTGACTGTGGATGGGAGTCATATGCATACAAAGATTGGAAGAAAGTAGTTTGTTTTGCAAGAAATGTTTTGTACATGATCATTAAAATGATGTTTTGTATTTTGATGTATCATTTAGTTGATCATGTTAATACTTTTGATGATATTTGGAAATGTATTTTGAAACTCCTTCCATTTGAAAGAAAATTTTAAATTCCGCTGTATTTTTAATTGTAACGGGTCAGGGTGTCACATTTAGTGGTATCAGAGCACCGTTCTTCGGACCATTGCATATGACTTCGTCTACTTTCGACTGTCCGGGTATGTTTTCTTTGCATCTATCCATTGTTATCTATTGATTGTGTTTTGTGAGCACATTGTAGAGTATGCCTCCTAAGAGAAAAGCTGTAGAGGGTGAGGATAGTTCTTCCTCGAGAGTTGTCGATGAGTTCGGCAAGTTGCTTAAAAAGCAGGCCAAAGTCCATAGCGAGCAGATTCAGCAGCTGCTTCGATTGCAAGGAACAGGACAGGGTAGAGGCCAAGTGAGAGGCCAAGTAGCTCAGGCAGTTGGCACTGATGCCGTCTTTTATGCTTTCAAGAGAATGGATCCACCGGAATTTGCAGGGAGCACTGATCCGTTAGTTGCTGTAGAGTGGATCAAAGCTCTTGAAGCTATCTTCGATCATCTCCAGTACGAAGACAAAGACAGGATCAGCTGTGCAGTATTCATGTTGGTAAAGGCTGCACGTATCTGGTGGAATGCCACGAAGGTTGTTGTTGATGTTTCAGCGTTGAAGTTGTCAGAGTTCACCGATCTTTTCTATGACAAGTATTTCCCCGACGCACTTCGAGCGAGGAAGGTTGACCAGT
>NC_133107.1:36771444-36935833 GCF_022965805.1 Primulina eburnea | reverse complement strand
GTAGAGTAGGTGCCGTCGAGCCAAGTGTTGGCCGAGTGTTCACAATGAAACTCTATGATAAGCAGTCTTATTTTAATAATATTTGAAATTATTATTTTGGCAAATCTTTATCTGTATACCCATGCTGCTGCATAGAAAGCCCTTGAATATACAAATAGTAGAAAGAATATGAGATGCTCATATGATGAGTATCATGAAACTCATTTGTAATACTGTATATTCTAAACGGTTCCTGTCGATTCAGCGCCCACTAAGAAGGATATAGGCCGCTCGAGTTAGAGACTAGTATCTGCGATGTGAGTACCATGTTCATTGGTAGGGGACATTGTGATGTCCGAACATCAGATAGGTGCTCCTGGTAGAGTGCACTGAACAACCCTCCATAAAAGGACTTTCCAATGTGTTCTCACTTTCGAGTGAAAAGTCCTGGTTTATGGTTGTACAGATAGTCCTTATGACCCGAGACAACATTGAGACTCTGTGTGCTAGAATTACACTTTGACTTGTTTACCGACTCTCATGGGGTCATCAGTGGCAAGTTGGGTGTTCTGTCGAACACTAGGAGTCGATGCATTGTAGTCGGGGATTCACCGCTTCCTTCGGTATGGATATCCTATGTGTAATCATGTGTATGTAGGTTGAAATCTCTGGCCAGAGTATGGTTGTATATGAAAGGGGTTTCATAGATTACACCATTGATGCAACTACAACATGACACATGTATCGATTCATTGACAACTCTCGATAAACCAATGGTTGTCGAATCGATCGGGATATATGAGTTGAAGGGACCGTACTGTACGCTAACCATAATTGAATGGTTCTTGCAGGCACTATCATGTGATAACGAACTTCACAGTCTTCCTTGTCAGATTGGACAATGGCAGGGCAATCTTGGAAAAATCCGAAATGAAACGACGATAATAACCCGCCAAACCAAGGAAACTGCGTACCTCTGAAACAGTCGTAGGAATAGGCCACTTCTGAATCGCCTCTATCTTCATCGGATCAACAGCAATGCCATCCCTCGAAACGACATGGCCTAGAAAAGAAATCTGATCCAGCCAAAACTCACACTTCTTCAACTTAGCAAACAACCTCCGCTCTCTCAGCAACTGGAGAACAACTCTGAGATGCTCTGAATGAAGCTCTCTGGTCTTGGAATAGATCAAGATATCGTCGATAAAGACAATGACGAAGCTATCCAAATACGGCTTGAACACACGGTTCATCAGGTCCATGAAAACAGAAGGGGCATTGGTCAAACCAAAAGACATCACGAGAAACTCATAGTGACCATACCTGGTCCTGAAAGCCGTCTTAGGGATATCAGACTCCCTAACCTTCAACTGATAGTAGCCAGACCGAAGATCAATCTTAGAGAAAACAGTGGCACCCTGGAGTTGGTCAAATAGATCGTCAATCCGTGGCAACGGATACTTGTTCTTGATCGTCACTTTGTTGAGCTCTCTGTAATCGATACACAGACGCAAAGACCCGTCCTTCTTCTTAACAAATAGAACCGGAGCTCCCCAAGGCGAAGAACTCGGACGAATGAAACCCTTATCTAGAAGATCCTGCAACTGCGTCTTCAACCCTTTCATCTCGGTAGGAGCCATCCTATACGGAGCCTTAGAAATAGGAACCGTACCTGGAGCAAGATCAATAACAAACTCTACATCCCTATCCGGCGGCAAACCCGGAACATCATCCTCAAACACATCCGCAAACTCCCTCACCACATCAATATCATCAATATTCAACTTAATCAGTCTATCCATATCCACAACAGATGCTAGAAAAACATCACAACCTCTACACAATAGCCTCTCAGCATCAAGACACGAAATAAAAGGAAGGACCAGCGAAGTACCTGAGCTGGCGAGAACTCCTCCCTGGCCATCATCTGCAAAAGTCACCGTCTTAGCAACGCAATCAATAACAGCACGATAGGTCGACAGCCAATCCATGCCAAGAATAACATCAAAGGCAACCATCGGGATCACAATCAAATCAGCAAAGACCTCTCGATCAACAAAACGAACGGGGCACGCATACACTATGGAAGTCGGGCACAAAACATCTCCCGAAGGCAAAACAACACTAAGCTGAAGGGGAATAACAGAAGGAACTATACCCAAAGATCTCAAAAACAATTCAGACATAAAAGAATGAGTAGCACCAGTATCAATCAAAGTAGTAGCTACTCTGCCTGAAATTAAAATGGAACTAGAGATTACAGAAGAATTACGATTAATACCTTCCTTAGACATCGAAAAGATACGACCCTGCACCTTCTCCTGGCTAGCTCCCTTAGGACAATCTCTGGAAATATGGCCTGGCATGCCACAACGATAGCAAGAACGAGTGCCAAATCTACACTCTCCACGATGAGGTCTGCCACACTTGGGACACAAAGATCTCTCAGAATCAGACGGAGCAACTGGCACTGACGGTGGCCTAGGACTCTGATCCACCTTGCCCTTCCCCTTGAATCGATCTCTGCCACGCTGACCTGAACTCTGGCCTCTTTGAACACTAGCCTGGTGCCTCGCCTGTCTCTCCCTGGCGATATCCTTCTCGTCCTGCTCTGCTAGCAACGCCTTGGACACAATCTCCTTGAAAGTCACAGCCTTGGACATATTGATATCACGCCTGATCTCCGCTCTAAGGCCTCGAATGAAGTGAGCGCCTTTATCTTTATCACTGGTAGCAATGTACGGAGCAAAAAGGCAACCCTCCTCGAACCTGAGAATATACTCGTCCACATTCAAGCTCCCCTGACGAAGCTCCAAGAACTCTGTAACCTTCCTCGCTCGCAGTGCATCAGGAAAGTACTTGTCGTAGAAAAGCTCAGTAAATTCAGACCACTTCAAAGTAGAAACATCAATGCCAACCTTGGTCACATTCCACCACAAACGTGCAGCTTTAACCAGCATGAAAACAGCACAACTGATACGGTCTCTGTCCTCATAGTGAAGATGATCAAAAATCGCCTCCAAAGCCTTGACCCACTCTACTGCAGCTAAAGGATCGGAGCTGCCTGGAAACTCGGGTGGATCCATCCTCTTAAACGCAGAAAAGATAGCATCAGAACCAACTGCTACTGGAGCAACCTGCCCCCTACCTTGGCCTCTGCCCTGGCCTGCTCCTTGCATTCTAAGCAACTGCTGGATCTGCTCACTGTGAACCTTAGCCTGCTCCTTCAGTAACTTGCCGAACTCGTCGACAACTCTCGAGGACGAACTATCCTCCCCCTCTGACGCCTTACGCTTAGGAGGCATCCTCTACTCTACAATGCTCACAAGACACCAATCAATACAAAACAATAGATAGATGCAAAGAAAACATACCCGGACAGTTGAAAGTAGACGAAGTCATATGCATTGGTCCGAAGAAAACACCGCTCTGATACCACTAAATGTGACACCCCGATCCTCTTATAAAATAAATACGCAGCGGAAATAAAATTTTCTCTTTAAAATATACGGAAGGAGTTTCAAAATACATTTCATCAAATATCTTTACAAAATAAATACATGATCATTTAAATGACATAACAAAAACAAAACATCATTCCTATGATCATGCCAAAATCCTCCTTCCAACGGTGTATGCATATGACCCCCGATCTACAGTCAACGTCCCGAGGCACCACTCTGATCTGCATCACATGAAAATAACTGAAATGAGAATAAATCTCAGCAAGTGGAACTCTTATATAACAATGAACAATAACTCTGTAAAACATCTCTTTGAAATCATAAATACCATCAACTCTGAACTGTAAACTCTGAATATCAATAACATAGCAATAGCATAAAAATATGATGGTATTTCTCTTTTGCTCTGGGGATTGATATCAATAGTATCTCTGCTCTGGGGTGCTCGTATCCCAAATCGATATAAATACCGATAACTCTGAGGGATATAAGCCTATAGGCGATGATCATCTAATATTGCATGCAATCTCTGACTATGTATTTATCAATCCGAAAACATTTAAACTCTTCTCTGGTTTTAACAATCACTTTGAACTCTATATATCTCTTTGTATTCCCTTTAATCAATAATGAGACATACAATGCCTCCAATACATATAACAATACATACTATGGATCAAATGAAAGGGAATAACACAATAAACTCTTTGAAACACATACATATATAATCATGTGAGCAAAAGGAATGAATTTCCACTTACAAACCACAACAAACACCTCAACTTAGCTCTTGATCACCACCTACAACAAATAATCCACAAATAACACCAATATCAACTAAATATCCAAGATTACAAGCTAAATAATCCATAAATCCACATAAACAACCAACCTAAACAACTCTTAATTTACAACCTTAACAGAATCGCACCAAAAGCTTACCCAAGCTTCCTAGCACCAAGGAGAACGTCGATCTCAAGTCGAAATTCCAAACAAACGCCTGAATCGAAGATAGGAAAGGAAAGAAATGACTAAAAACCCTAGAAATGAGAGGATTTCGAAATGAAAAGAGGAAAGAATGAAGTCAAATCCATCAAAAAGGTACTATAAATCTCGACCATACCTCTACTGTTCATCACCGCGGGTGCGCCAACACAAAGGCCGCGGGTGCGCTGAGCTTTCGGCAGTCCACAAAATTCCTGAACCACAGACACCGCGGGTGCGGCACTGCAAGCACCGCGAGTGCGCTACACACCGCGGGTGCGGTCACTGCATCACCGCGGGTGCGGTGATGCTACGGCCCTCCAACACAAAAAACTGCACAGTACACCGCGGGGGCACTCCAGTTAAGAGCGCGGGTGCACTCAAGCCACGGCCAAGCACTATTCCCATGCAACTAAAATCGATCCGGAACTCTGAAACAAACAACCAACAACAACTAACACCTCAAGAACAATATACTAAACATACTATAGCCCATAAACACAACTCTAAACCTCTAATCAAATAACTCAAATAACAAACGAAACTTAAATCGTACCGTACACCGGGCTCGGCTATTACAAAAGGAGTCCAAAAGAAAGGAGGAGCTTGTAGATCTTCATCCATCAAGAGCTAAAGTGTTTATACTTTAGTTGGAGCCATAAAATCAATCCTTGTGATTGATAGGTAATTTTCTCAACACCCTATGCTTGAAAGTTGAGTTTTTGTATATGCTACACTAGTACACATGGTGGCCGAAAATTTCCTTGCAAGAAAATGTGATTTTCGAAAATTTTGTAGCTTCCGTTGTGTTTTTCGGTCACCTTATTCGATCCCTTTCACGCGGACGCTCCGCGCAGCTCCTGTGCGCGTGATGCGCGAGCGGTCTGCCCGGAACAGTTCCGGGCAGATACGAAAATAAAATTTTTTTTTTTTTCTAGAAAAATAAAATATTTTTATGGTGCATCAATTTTCTGAAAAATTTTCTTGTGTGGTTAGAAATAAATTATTCAATATCCAAAACCATACGATTTAGAAAAAACATGGCTCTGATACCACTGTCGGATCTCGGTTTTCTACACGCCCAAACGCAGCGGAAGTTTAAAAATTTTATTTATTTTGAAAATCAAAATATGTTTGGACGCTCGTATGATTTTATCATAAACAAACGTACATAGGATGTTTAGTTTTTATACCTTTGGTGAACGATTCACACGGCTCCAACTATTCCGGGGTTAGCTGAAATAGCTCTTGTTGTAAATCCATACGAACGTACTTCAAATCTCCTAATCCGGTCCACGACTGGAATATTTATTCCTCTTCTAAATTGCACTAGAAATCTAGAAGATATTTTTCGTTGAGATGGAACACAAAAAACCGGAACTACCTCAAAAAGGAGTGGCCAAATTTTTCTTGCCCTTTTTGAAAGAAATTTTCGAGAGCTTCTTTTTGGGAATTGGGAAGAGCCGAGAGTTTTTCAAAAAACCAAACTTTCGGATGCTATCTCCCTTATCGGAGACTTAGTGCTCTCCTTTTAAAGCTTCGAAAACCGTGAATCTTGAAAGGAAATATTTTGGATGCCTATCTACGATAATGAGAATCAAAATTCTCTTTTTCTTTTCTAATCTTCAATCCACTTAATTAATTAGATTAATTAAGTCATTTAAAGATTCTAAAATAATATTTGCATGCCAAATCAAATCCCTTTATCCTTTCAAATCATCGGCCAAATTTTTGAGAAACATCCATGTTCAAATAAGAATAATAAAATCCTTATTATTTCTTTAATCCATCATTTACTTAATTAATATAATTAATTAAGTTAACTATAGATTTTAATTTAATATTTAGTAAACTCAACTTTTGAGTTTAATAAATTAAATTCTCAAATTCTATAAATTCAACTCCTTGAATTTATTCTCTCAAATTTTAATTATCATAAATTCAACTTCTTGAATTTACTATATAATATAAATTCAACTTTTGAATTTATTCTCTCAACGGGAACAAAACATTCCAGTACTTGTGTGACCCTCAATGGTTCAGGGATACAGCTAGCCGTGGGTTCACAACTCTTTGTGATTCAGGACATAATCCTTTATTCGGACTTACCCTAATTAGCCCCATTCTTTTCATCAACACCTTGATCAAGATTGTCAGAACTCATTTCTGATTGCACCCATCGGATCATGGTAAGAGCGTCTAGTAGCATCGCCCCATAATCCCCTAGGTATCACTGATAGTGTCTGCAAGAACCAGTCGATTATGATTAACGTACAGTACGGTCCCTTCATCTCATATATCCCGATCGAATCTGCAACCATTGGTTCATCGAGGGTTGCATATTGATTCGATAACTATGTGATAACTATAATAGTGGCATCGCGTGTACTATTTGGAGAACTCCTTCTCCAACGTACATCTCGTACTCTGGCCAGAGATTCCATGCACTATTATTTCATTAGATCACATAGGATATCCACACCCGTAAGTGAGCGGTGAATCCCCGACCACAATGCACTGGCTCCTATATGTGTCGCAACTGTACCCAACCTCGCCACCTGATGACTCTCCTGGAGCCGGTAAACGAGTCAAAGCACAGCCCTAGCATATAGAGCCTCAGTGTTGTCCCGGGTCGTAAGGACTAATGGTGTACAATCATAACCACGAACTTATCCTCTCGATAAATGATAACCACTTGGAAAGTCCGAGGGAGGGTTGTTCGGTATAATCATCATATGACTACCCATCTGCATGTTTGGATATCTCTATGCCCTTACCAAGAAACACAGTACACAACATCACAGATGCTAGTCTCGAGCTCAAGCGGCCTTTATCCCTGTTTTAGGCGGCTGAATCGACTAGGAACGAATTTAGAATATGCAGTATTTACAAATGAGTTTCAACATCGAATTACGATTCATTTGTATTAAAGCATAATCAAGAACTTTATCTACGCTGCTTGCATGGGTATACAGATAAAGTATAACGAAACCATTAAAAAGTAAATTATATTAAAATAAAGATTGTTTATTTAACTTGAGTCAATAAATTCCCTAGCCAACCGTTGGCTTGTAGGGCATCTACTCTAACAATTTCTACTGACTTTATTTTGGGGTTGTCTAGGTCTAAGAAGGGGAGGGATTCTATTTTTGTTTTTGTGGATAGATTCTCTAAGATGACACATTTTATAGCTTGTCATAAAACCGATGATGCTTCAAGCATTGCGGATTTGTTCTTTAGAGAAGTCGTTAGGTTGCATGGCATGCCTAGGACTATTGTTTCTGGTCGCGATGTTAAATTCTTGAGTTACTTTTGGAAGACTTTATGGGCTAAACTTGGCACAAAATTGTTGTTTTCTACTACTTGTCATCCTCAAACGGATGGACAAACTGAAGTTGTCAATAGAACTTTGAGAACACTTTTGCGTGTTTTCTTAAAAAGAACTAGATTTGACATTTTTACAAACTTTATTTTGGGGTTGTCTAGGCCTAAGAAGGGGAGGGATTCTATTTTTGTTGTTCTGGATATATTCTCTAAGATGACACATTTTATAGCTTGTCATAAAACCGATGATGCTTCAAACATTGCGGATTTGTTCTTTAGAGAAGTCGTTAGGTTGCATGGCATGCCTAGGACTATTGTTTCTGGTCGCGATGTTAAATTCTTGAGTTACTTTTGGAAGACTTTATGGGCTAAACATGGCACAAAATTGTTGTTTTCTACTACTTGTCATCCTCAAACGGATGGACAAACTGAAGTTGTCAATAGAACTTTGGGAACACTTTTTCGTGCTTTTCTTAAAAAGAACTTGGATTGACATTTCTACGGACTTTATTTTGGGGTTGCCTAGGACTAAGAAGGGGAGGGATTCTATTTTTGTTGTTGTGGATA
This sequence comes from Primulina eburnea, assembly GCF_022965805.1. NCBI lineage: Eukaryota > Viridiplantae > Streptophyta > Magnoliopsida > Lamiales > Gesneriaceae > Primulina > Primulina eburnea. The sequence goes on along the minus strand of NC_133107.1, from coordinate 36,927,515 downwards.
GATTCTTTAAGATGGCACATTTTATAGCTTGTTATAAAACCGATGATGCTTCAAACATGGCGGATTTGTTCTTTAGAGAAGTTGCTAGGTTGCATGGCATGCCTAGGACTATTGATTCTGGTCGCAATGTTAAATTCTTGAGTTACTTTTGGAATACTTTATAAGCTAAACTTGGCACAAAATTGTTGTTTTCTACTACTTGTCATGCTCAAACGGATGGACAAACTGAAGTTTTCAATAGAACTTTGGGAACACTTTTGCGCGCTTTTCTTAAAAAGAACTTGGATTGGCATTTCTATAGACTTTATTTTTAGGGTGTCTAGGACTAAGAAGCGGAGGGATTCTAATTTTGTTGTTGTGGATATATTCTCTAACATGGCACATTTTATGGCTTGTCATAAAACCGATGATGCTTCAAATATTGCGGATTTGTTCTTTAGAGAAGTCGCTAGGTTGCATGGCATGCCTAGGACTATTGCTTCTGATCGCGATGTTAAATTCTTGAGTTACTTTTGGAATACTTTATGGGCTAAACTTGGCACAAAATTGTTGATTTCCACTACTTGTCATCCTCAAACGGATGGACAAACTAAAGTTGTCAATAGAACTTTGGGAACACTTTTGCGTGTTATTCTTAAAAAGAACTTGGATTGACATTTCTACGGATTTTATTTTGGGGTTGTCTAGGACTAAGAAGGGGATGGATTATATTTTTGTTGTTGTGGATAGATTCTCTACGATGGCACATTTTATAGCTTGCGCTAAAACCGATGATGCTTCAAACATTGCGGATTTGTTCTTTAGAGAAGTCGTTAGGTTGCATGGCATGCCTAGGACTATTGCTTCTGATCGCGATGTTAAATTCTTGAGTTACTTTTGGAATAATTTATGGGCTAAACACGGCACAAAATTGTTGTTTTCTACTACTGGTCATGCTCAAACGGATGGACAAACTGAAGTTGTCAATAGAACTTTGGGAACACTTTTGCGTGCTATTCTTAAAAAGAACTTGGATTGACATTTCTATGGACTTTATTTTGGGGTTGCCTAGGACTAAGAAGGGGAGGGATTCTATTTTTTTTGTTGTGGATAGATTCTCTAAGATGGCAGATTTTTTAGCTTGTCATAAAACCGATGATGCTTCAAACATTGCGGATTTGTTCTTTAGAGAAGTCGTTAGGTTGCATGGCATGCCTAGGAATATTACTTCTGGTCGCGATGTTAAACTCTTGAGTTACTTTTGGAATACTTTATGGGCTAAACTTGGCACAAAATTGTTGATTTCTACTACTTATCATCCTCAAACGGATGGACAAACTGAAGTTGTCAATAGAACTTTGGGAACACTTTTGCGTGTTATTCTTAAAAAGAACTTGGATTGACATTTCTATGGACTTTATTTTGTGGTTGCCTAGGACTAAGAAGGGGAGGGATTCTATTTTTGTTGTTGTGGATAGATTCTCTAAGATGGCACATTTTATAGCTTGTCATAAAACCGAACGATGCTTCAAACATTGCGGATTTGTTCTTTAGAGAAGTCGTTAGGTTGCATGGCATGCCTAGGACTATTGCTTCTGATCGCGATGTTAAATTCTTGAGTTACTTTTGGAATACTTTATGGGCTAAACTTGGCACAAAATTGTTGTTTTCTACTACTTGTCATGCTCAAACGGATGGACAAACTGAAGTTGTCAATAGAACTTTGGGAACACTTTTGCTTGTTATTCTTAAAAAGAACTTGGATTGACATTTCTATGGACTTTATTTTGGGGTTGTCTAGGACTAAAAAGGGGAGGGATTCTATTTTTGTTGTTGTGGATTGATTCTCTAAGATGGCACATTTTATAGCTTGTCATAAAACCGATGATGCTTCAAACATTGCGGATTTGTTCTTTAGAGAAGTCGCTAGGTTATATGGCATGCCTAGGACTATTGATTCTGGTCGCGATGTTAAATTCTTGAGTTACTTTTGGAATACTTTATGGGCTTAACTTGGTACTAAATTGTTGATTTCTACTACTTGTCATCCTCAAACGGATGGACAAACTGAAGTTGTCAATAGAACTTTGGGAACACTTTTGCGTGTTATTCTTAAAAAGAACTTGGATTGACATTTCTATGGACTTTATTTTGTGGTTGCCTAGGACTAAGAAGGGGAGGGATTCTATTTTTGTTGTTCTGGATAGATTCTCTAAGATGGCACATTTTATAGCTTGTCATAAAACCGATGATGCTTCAAACATTGCGGATTTGTTCTTTAGAGAAGTCGTTAGGTTGCATGGCATGCCTAGGACTATTATTTCTGGTCGCGATGTTAAATTCTTGAGTTACTTTTGGAAGACTTTATGGGCTAAACTTGACACAAAATTGTTGTTTTCTACTACTTGTCATCCTCAAACGGATGGACAAACTGAAGTTGTCAATAGAACTTTGGGAACACTTTTGCGTGCTATTCTTAAAAAGAACTTGGATTGACATTTCTATGGACTTTATTTTGGGGTTGCCTAGGACTAAGAAGGGGAGAGATTCTATTTTTGTTGTTGTGGATAGATTCTCTAAGATGACACATTTTATAGCTTGTCATAAAACCGATGATGCTTCAAACATTGCGGATTTGTTCTTTAGAGAAGTGGTTAGGTTGCATGGAATGCCTAGGAATATTGTTTCTGGTCGCGATGTTAAATTCTTAAGTTACTTTTGGAAGACATTATGGGCTAAACTTGGCACAAAATAGTTGTTTTCTACTACTTGTCATCCTCAAACGGATGGACAAACTGAAGTTTCCAATAGAACTTTGGGAACACTTATGCGTGCTTTTCTTAAAAAGAACTTGGATTGACATTTCTACGGACTTTATTTTGGGGTTGTCTAGGACTAAGAAGGGGAGGGATTCTATTTTTGTTGTTGTGGATAGATTCTCTAAGATGACACATTTTATAGCTTGTCATAAAACCGATGATGCTTCATACATTGCAGATTTGTTCTTTAGAGAAGTCGCTAGGTTGCATGGCATGCCTAGGACTATTGATTCTGGTCGCGATGTTAAATTCTTGAGTTACTTTTGGAATACTTTATGGGCTAAACTTGGCACAAAATTGTTGTTTTCTACTACTTGTCATCCTCAAACGGATGGACAAACTGAAGTTGTCAATAGAACTTTGGGAACACTTTTGCGTGCTATTCTTAAAAAGAACTTGGATTGACATTTCTACGGACTTTATTTTGGGGTTGTCTAGGACTAAGAAGGGGAGGGATTCTAATTTTGTTGTTGTGGATAGATTCTCTAAGATGGCACATTTTATGGCTTGTCATAAAACCGATGATGCTTCAAACATTGCGGATTTGTTCTTTAGAGAAGTCGCTAGGTTGCATGGCATGCCTAGGACTATTGATTCTGGTCGCGATGTTAAATTCTTGAGTTACTTTTGGAATACTTTATGGGCTTAACTTGGTACTAAATTGTTGATTTCTACTACTTGTCATCCTCAAACGGATGGACAAACTGAAGTTGTCAATAGAACTTTGGGAACACTTTTGCGTGTTATTCTTAAAAAGAACTTGGATTGACATTTCTATGGACTTTATTTTGTGGTTGCCTAGGACTAAGAAGGGGAGGGATTCTATTTTTGTTGTTGTGGATAGATTCTCTAAGATGGAACATTTTACAGCTTGTCATAAAACCGATGATGCTTCAAACATTGCGGATTTGTTCTTTAGAGAAGTAGTTAGGTTGCATGGCATGCCTAGGACTATTGCTTCTGATCGCGATGTTAAATTCTTGAGTTACTTTTGGAATAATTTATGGGCTAAACACGGCACAAAATTGTTGTTTTCTACTACTGGTCATGCTCAAACGGATGGACAAACTGAAGTTGTCAATAGAACTTTGGGAACACTTTTGCGTGCTATTCTTAAAAAGAACTTGGATTGACATTTCAATGGACTTTATTTTGGGGTTGCCTAGGACTAAGAAGGGGAGGGATTCTATTTTTTTTGTTGTGGATAGATTCTCTAAGATGGCAGATTTTTTAGCTTGTCATAAAACCGATGATGCTTCAAACATTGCGATTTGTTCTTTAGAGAAGTCGTTAGGTTGCATGGCATGCCTAGGACTATTGCTTCTGGTCGCGATGTTAAACTCTTGAGTTACTTCTGGAATACTTTATGGGCTAAACTTGGCACAAAATTGTTGATTTCTACTACTTGTCATCCTCAAACGGATGGACAAACTGAAGTTGTCAATAGAACTTTGGGAACACTTTTGCGTGTTATTCTTAAAAAGAACTTGGATTGACATTTCTATGGACTTTATTTTGTGGTTGCCTAGGACTAAGAAGGGGAGGGATTCTATTTTTGTTGTTGTGGATAGATTCTCTAAGATGGCACATTTTATAGCTTGTCATAAAACCGACGATAATTCAAACATTGCGGATTTGTTCTTTAGAGAAGTCGTTAGGTTGCATGGCATGCCTAGGACTATTACTTCTGATCGCGATGTTAAATTCTTGAGTTACTTTTGGAATACTTTATGGGCTAAAATTGGCACAAAATTGTTGTTTTCTACTACTTGTCATGCTCAAACGGATGGACAAACTGAAGTTGTCAGTAGAACTTTGGGAACACTTTTGCTTGTTATTCTTAAAAAGAACTTGGATTGACATTTCCATGGACTTTATTTTGGGGTTGCCTAGGACTAAGAAGGGGAGGGATTCTATTTTTGTTGTTGTGGATAGATTCTCTAAGATGGAACATTTTATAGCTTGTCATAAAACCGATGATGCTTCAAACATTGCGGATTTGTTCTTTAGAGAAGTGGTTAGGTTGCATGGCATGCCTAGGACTATTGTTTCTGGTCGCGATGTTAAATTCTTGAGTTACTTTTGAAGACTTTATGGGCTAAACTTGGCACAAAATTGTTGTTTTCTACTACTTGTCATCCTCAAACGGATGGACAAACTGAAGTTGTCAATAGAACTTTGGGAACACTTTTGCGTGTTATTCTTAAAAAGAACTTGGATTGACATTTCCATTGACTTAATTTTGTGGTTGACTAGGACTAAGAAGGGAGGGATTCTATTTTTGTTGTTGTGGATAGATTCTCTAAGATGGCACATTTTCTAGCTTGTCATAAAACCGATGATGCTTCAAACATTGCGGATTTGTTCTTCAGAGAAGTCGTTAGGTTGCATGGCATGACTAGGACTATTGCTTCTGATCGCGATGTTAAATTCTTGAGTTACTTTTGGACTACTTTATGGGCTAAACTTGGCAAAAAATTGTTGTTTTCTACTACATGTCATGCTCAAACGGATGGACAAACTGAAGTTGTCAATAGAACTTTGGGAACACTTTTGCGTGCTATTCTTAAAAAGAACTTGGATTGACATTTCTATGGACTTTATTTTGGGGTTGCCTAGGACTAAGAAGGGGAGAGATTCTATTTTTGTTGTTGTGGATAGATTCTCTAAGATGACACATTTTATAGCTTGTCATAAAACCGATGATGCTTCAAACATTGCGGATTTGTTCTTTAGAGAAGTGGTTAGGTTGCATGGCATGCCTAGGAATATTGTTTCTGGTCGCGATGTTAAATTCTTAAGTTACTTTTGGAAGACATTATGGGCTAAACTTGGCACAAAATAGTTGTTTTCTACTACTTGTCATCCTCAAACGGATGGACAAACTGAAGTTTCCAATAGAACTTTGGGAACACTTATGCGTGCTTTTCTTAAAAAGAACTTGGATTGACATTTCTACGGACTTTATTTTGGGGTTGTCTAGGACTAAGAAGGGGAGTGATTCTATTTTTGTTGTTGTGGATAGATTCTCTAAGATGACACATTTTATAGCTTGTCATAAAACCGATGATGCTTCATACATTGCAGATTTGTTCTTTAGAGAAGTCGCTAGGTTGCATGGCATGCCTAGGACTATTGATTCTGGTCGCGATGTTAAATTCTTGAGTTACTTTTGGAATACTTTATGGGCTAAACTTGGCACAAAATTGTTGTTTTCTACTACTTGTCATCCTCAAACGGATGGACAAACTGAAGTTGTCAATAGAACTTTGGGAACACTTTTGCGTGCTATTCTTAAAAAGAACTTGGATTGACATTTCTACGGACTTTATTTTGGGGTTGTCTAGGACTAAGAAGGGGAGGGATTCTAATTTTGTTGTTGTGGATAGATTCTCTAAGATGGCACATTTTATGGCTTGTCATAAAACCGATGATGCTTCAAACATTGCGGATTTGTTCTTTAGAGAAGTCGCTAGGTTGCATGGCATGCCTAGGACTATTGATTCTGGTCGCGATGTTAAATTCTTGAGTTACTTTTGGAATACTTTATGGGCTTTAACTTGGTACTAAATTGTTGATTTCTACTACTTGTCATCCTCAAACGGATGGACAAACTGAAGTTGTCAATAGAACTTTGGGAACACTTTTGCGTGTTATTCTTAAAAAGAACTTGGATTGACATTTCTATGGACTTTATTTTGTGGTTGCCTAGGACTAAGAAGGGGAGGGATTCTATTTTTGTTGTTGTGGATAGATTCTCTAAGATGGAACATTTTACAGCTTGTCATAAAACCGATGATGCTTCAAACATTGCGGATTTGTTCTTAGAGAAGTCGTTAGGTTGCATGGCATGCCTAGGACTATTGTTTCTGATCGCGATGTTAAATTCTTGTGTTACTTTTGGAATACTTTATGGGCTAAACTTGGCACAAAATTGTTGTTTTCTACTACTTGTCATGCTCAAACGGATGGACAATGTAATTGCCGAGCCTGGTGAACGGTACGGTTTAAGTTTCGTATGTTATGGATTTATTGATTAAGTTTAAGTATAGTTTGGATGTTAAGAGTTTCGATTTAGGATTTATAGTAAGGTTGGTTATAGATGATGTGTGGTGCAGTTGTAGCGGCGTTACGATTAAGTTCATGATAATTCGTATGTTGAGCCAATTGGTATGAGGCCAATTGGAGTGATTAGATAAGACATAAAGGTATAACTTTTTTATTTTGAGTTTTGTTCAAATCATTGTGGAAGATAAGCCAAAACAGCCCCGAAGTGTGTCGTGTGTTTCGTCGTTCCTCCAGTGACACATGTTGGGAGAATTGGCATAACGTTTTACTCAGACCTCGAAATGATCTGAACTTTTGAGGGATTCAAGATAAGACATAGCGCTACAACTTTGTAGTTTACCACGTTTTCTTATTCGGACGGGAAGAGGGGTTTAGGAAGCGATCTTTAGCGTGGAAGTGCACAGAGTGGCGCCCGAGCGGTAATGTTTGGCTGCCCGAGCGCCACCACTTCTGGACATTTGGGTTTCGAGCAGAATCATTGGCGCCCGAGCGGTAATTTTCGACTGCTCGAGCGCCGGGCACAGTACAAAAGCGTGTTTTGGGTGAATTTAGGCTTTTTAACCGATTGGGACACTCATTTCTCTCATTTCCCTTCTCTTCTTTTCTCTCCTCCAACGTTTCCAAGTAGGGTTCTTCATTTTCTTTTTATCCTTTCTTTCAATCAAGCAATTAATCTTCAATCCGGAGTTAGAACAAGGTTCTTTTGGAGTTTAAAGGGCTAAGGTAAGCTTTTGGTTTGGTTATTTATTGGTTTTGGTGTTGGAGATGATATGGGTTTGGTGATGATGTTGATTTTATGGGTTTATTTGTATTGTTGTCTGATTATTGAGATGTTGATGGTGTTATATATGATTTATTGTGTAGGTTGTGTACCAAGGGTTTATATTGAAGGTGTTCTTGTTGGTTGTAAGTGGAATCTCATTCTTGTGCTCACATGATAGTATATGTATTGTGTTTCAATGGTTTTAACATGTTATTCCCTTCCATTTGATTCATATTATGTATTGATATACTTGTTGGTATATTAGAGGCAATTGAATGTCTCAATTGTGTAAAAAGGGAATACAAGAGAATAGTGTATTCAAAGTGTTTGATAAAATGCCAAAGAGAGATTTCAAATGATTTATGGATTGATAGATACATAGTCAGATATTGCATGCAATTAGTTGATCAACGACCATAGGCTTATATCCCTCAGAGTTATCGATTTATATCGATGGGATATAGGTACAGAGACAGAGATACTATATAGATATCAATCCAACAGAGAAAAGAGAAATACCATCTCATTGTTATATTATTGCTATGTTATTCATGATTCAGAGTTGATGGTATTTAATGTTTTTAAAGTCATGTTTTACAGAGTATGCTATACACATTGCTATGTAAGAGTTCCACTTGCTGAGTTTTATACTCATTTCAGTTATTTCATGTGATGCAGATAAGAGTGACGGACCAGAACGTTGATTGGAGCCGATGTCATATGCATATAGAGATGGAAGGAAGTGGAAAATTATTTTGTTATACATGATCAAAATGATATTTTGTATTTTGATGCAACACTTTTTGGATCATGTATATTCTTTTGATGGTATATATATATATATATTGGAAATGTATTTTGAATTCTTCCTCCCTTCAAGTAAAAATTTTAAATTCCGCTGTTATTTTATAAAATGGGTCAGAGGTGTCACATTTAATTAACTGAAGTTGTCAATAGAACTTTGGGAACACTTTTGTGTGCTATTCTTAAAAAGAACTTGGATTGACATTTCTATGGACTTTATTTTGGGGTTGCCTAGGACTAAAAAGGGGAGGGATTCTATTTTTGTTGTTGTGGATAGATTCTCTAAGATGACACATTTTATAGCTTTTCATAAAACCGATGATGCTTCAAACATTGCGGATTCGTTCTTTAGAGAAGTCGTTAGGTTGCATGGCATGCCTAGGACAATTGTTTTTGGTCGCGATGTTAAATTCTTGAGTTACTTTTGGAAGACTTTATGGGCTAAACTTGGCACAAAATTGTTGTTTTCTACTACTTGTCATCCTCAAACGGATGGACAAACTGAACTTGTCAATAGAACTTTGGGAACACTTTTGCGTGTTATTCTTAAAAAGAACTTGGCACAATTGTTTCTACACTTGCTTCAAACGATGCTTAAAAGAACTTGAGATGACATTCTATGGACATTTATGCTTTTAAAAGATATGCTTTTCACTTATTAAGAAGGGGAGGGGATTCTATTTTTGTTGTGTGGATATATTCTCGAAGATGGCAGATGTAGAGCTTGTTCATAAAACCGATATGCTTCAAACATTGTGGATGTGTTTCTTTAGAGAAGTCCCCGTTAGGTTGCATGGCATGCCTAGGACTATATGCGTCCGTGATCGCGATACTTAAATTTTTGATTACTTTTGGAATACTTTATGGCATAAACTTGGCACAGAAATTTTGTTTTCTACTACTACTACTTGGTCATGCTCAAACGGATGGACCAAACAACTGAAAGTTGTCAATAGAACTTTTGGGAACACTTTTGCGTGCTATTCTTAAAAAGAACTTGGATTGACATTTCTACTGGACTTTATTTTGTGGTTGCCTAGAACTAAGAAGGGGAGGGATTCTATTTTTGTGGTTGTGGATAGATTCTCTAAGATGGCACATTTTATAGCTTGTCATAAAACCGACGATGCTTCAAACATTGCGGATTTGTTCTTTAGAGAAGTCGTTAGGTTGCATGGCATGCCTAGGACTATTGCTTCTGATCGCGATGTTAAATTCTTGAGTTACTTTTGGAATACTTTATGGGCTAAACTTGGCACAAAATTGTTGTTTTCTACTACTTGTCATGCTCAAACGGATGGACAAACTGAAGTTGTCAATAGAACTTTGGGAACACTTTTTGTGCTATTCTTAAAAAGAACTTGGATTGACATTATTATGGACTTTATTTTGGACTTGCCTAGGACTAAGAAGGGGAGGGATTCTATTTTTGTTGTTGTGGATAGATTCTCTAAGATGGCACATTTTATAGCTTGTCATAAAACCGATGATGCTTCAAACATTGCGGATTTGTTCTTTAGAGAAGTCGTTAGGTTGCATGGCATGCCTAGGACTATTGATTCTGGTCGCGATGTTAAATTCTTGAGTTAATTTTGGAATACTTTATGGGCTTCACTGGGTACAAAATTGTTGATTTCTACTACTTGTCATCCTCAAACGGATGGACAAACTGAAGTTGTCAATAGAACTTTGGGAACACTTTTGCGTGTTATTCTTAAAAAGAACTTGGATTGACATTTCTATGGACTTTATTTTGTGGTTGCCTAGGATTAAGAAGGGGAGGGATTCTATTTTTGTTGTTCTGGATAGATTCTCTAAGATGGCACATTTTATAGCTTGTCATAAAACCGATGATGCTTCAAACATTGCGGATTTGTTCTTTAGAGAAGTCGTTAGGTTGCATGGCATGCCTAGGACTATTGATTCTGGTCGCGATGTTAAATTCTTGAGTTAATTTTGGAATACTTTATGGGCTTTAACTGGGTACAAAATTGTTGATTTCTACTACTTGTCATCCTCAAACGGATGGACAAACTGAAGTTGTCAATAGAACTTTGGGAACACTTTTGCGTGTTATTCTTAAAAAGAACTTGGATTGACATTTCTATGGACTTTATTTTGTGGTTGCCTACGACTAAGAATGGGAGGGATTCTATTTTTGTTGTTGTGGATAGATTCTCTAAGACTGACAATTTTATAGCTTGTCATAAAACCGATGATGCTTCAAACATTGCGGATTTGTTCTTTAGAGAAGTCGTTAGGTTGCATGGCATGCCTAGGACTATTGCTTCTGATCGCGATGTTAAATTCTTGAGTTACTTTTGGAATACTTATGGGCTAAACTTGGCACAAAATTGTTGTTTTCTATTACTTGTCATGCTCAAACGGATGGACAAACTGAAGTTGTCAATAGAACTTTGGGAACACTTTTGCGTGCTATTCTTAAAAAGAACTTGGATTGACATTTCTATGGACTTTATTTTGAGGTTGCCTAGGACTAAGATGGGGAGGGATTCTAATTTTGTTGTTGTGGATAGATTCTCTAAGATGGCACATTTTATAGCTTGTCATAAATCCGATGATGCTTCAAACATTGCGGATTTGTTCTTTAGAGAACTCGTTAGGTTGCATGGCATGCCTAGGACTATTGTTTCTAGTCGCGATGTTAAATTCTTGAGTTACTTTTGGAAGACTTTATGGGCTAAACTTGGCACAAAATTGTTGTTTTCTACTACTTGTCATCCTCAAACGGATGGACAAACTGAAGTTGTCATTAGAACTTTGGGAACACTTTTGCGTGCTATTCTTAAAAAGAACTTGGATTGACATTTCTATGGACTTTATTTTGGGGTTGCATAGGACTAAGAAGGGGAGGGATTCTTTTTTTGTTGTTGTGGATAGATTCTCTAAGATGGCACATTTTATAGCTTGTCATAAAACCGATGATGCTTCAAACATTGCGGATTTGTTCTTTAGAGAAGTCGTTAGGTTGCATGGCATGCCTAGGACTATTGCTTCTGGTCGCGATGTTAAATTCTTGAGTTACTTTTGGAATACTTTATGGGCTAAACTTGGCACAAAATTGTTGATTTCTACTACTTGTCATCCTCAAACGGATGGACAAACTGAAGTTGTCAATAGAACTTTGGGAACACTTTTGCGTGCTTATTCTTAAAAAGAACTTGGATTGACATTTCTATGGACTTTATTTTGGGGTTGCCTAGGACTAAGAAGGGGAGGGATTCTATTTTTGTTGTTGTGGATAGATTCTCTAAGATGGCACATTTTATAGCTTGTCATAAAACCGATGATGCTTCAAACATTGCGGATTTGTTCTTTAGAGAAGTCGTTAGGTTGCATGGCATGCCTAGGACTATTGCTTCTGGTCGCGATGTTAAATTCTTGAGTTACTTTTGGAATACTTTATGGGCTAAACTTGGCACAAAATTGTTGATTTCTACTACTTGTCATCCTCAAACGGATGGACAAACTGAAGTTGTCAATAGAACTTTGGGAACACTTTTGCGTGCTTATTCTTAAAAAGAACTTGGATTGACATTTCTATGGACTTTATTTTGGGGTTGCCTAGGACTAAGAAGGGGAGGGATTCTATTTTTGTTGTTGTGGATAGATTCTCTAAGATGGCACATTTTATAGCTTGTCATAAAACCGATGATGCTTCAAACATTGCGGATTTGTTCTTTAGAGAAGTCGTTAGGTTGCATGGCATGCCTAGGACTATTGCTTCTGATCGCGATGTTAAATTCTTGAGTTACTTTTGGAATACTTTATGGGCTAAACTTGGCACAAAATTGTTGTTTTCTACTACTTGTCATGCTCAAACGGATGGACAAACTGAAGTTGTCAATAGAACTTTGGGAACACTTTTGCGTGCTATTCTTAAAAAGAACTTGGATTGACATTTCTATGGACTTTATTTTGGGGTTGCCTAGGACTAAGAAGGGGAGGGATTCTATTTTTGTTGTTGTGGATAGATTCTCTAAGATGGCACATTTTATAGCTTGTCATAAAACCGATGATGCTTCAAACATTGCGGATTTGTTCTTTAGAGAAGTCGTTAGGTTGCATGGCATGCCTAGGACTATTGCTTCTGGTCGCGATGTTAAATTCTTGAGTTACTTTTGGAATACTTTATGGGCTAAACTTGGCACAAAATTGTTGTTTTCTACTACTTGTCATCCTCAAACGGATGGACAAACTGAAGTTGTCAATAGAACTTTGGGAACACTTTTGCGTGCTATTCTTAAAAAGAACTTGGATTGACATTTCTATGGACTTTATTTTGGGGTTGCCTAGGACTAAGAAGGGGAGGGATTCTATTTTTGTTGTTGTGGATAGATTCTCTAAGATGGCACATTTTATAGCTTGTCATAAAACCGATGATGCTTCAAACATTGCGGATTTGTTCTTTAGAGAAGTCGTTAGGTTGCATGGCATGCCTAGGACTATTGCTTCTGATCGCGATGTTAAATTCTTGAGTTACTTTTGGAATACTTTATGGGCTAAACTTGGCACAAAATTGTTGTTTCTACTACTTGTCATCCTCAAACGGATGGACAAACTGAAGTTGTCAATAGAACTTTGGGAACACTTTTGCGTGCTTATTCTTAAAAAGAACTTGGATTGACATTTCTATGGACTTTATTTTGGGTTGCCTAGGACTAAGAAGGGGAGGGATTCTATTTTTGTTGTTGTGGATAGATTCTCTAAGATGGCACATTTTATAGCTTGTCATAAAACCGATGATGCTTCAAACATTGCGGATTTGTTCTTTAGAGAAGTCGTTAGGTTGCATGGCATGCCTAGGACTATTGATTCTGGTCGCGATGTTAAATTCTTGAGTTACTTTTGGAATACTTTATGGGCTAAACTTGGCACAAAATTGTTGATTTCTACTACTTGTCATCCTCAAACGGATGGACAAACTGAAGTTGTCAATAGAACTTTGGGAACACTTTTGCGTGCTTATTCTTAAAAAGAACTTGGATTGACATTTCTATGGACTTTATTTTGGGGTTGCCTAGGACTAAGAAGGGGAGGGATTCTATTTTTGTTGTTGTGGATAGATTCTCTAAGATGGCACATTTTATAGCTTGTCATAAAACCGATGATGCTTCAAACATTGCGGATTTGTTCTTTAGAGAAGTCGTTAGGTTGCATGGCATGCCTAGGACTATTGCTTCTGATCGCGATGTTAAATTCTTGAGTTACTTTTGGAATACTTTATGGGCTAAACTTGGCACAAAATTGTTGTTTTCTACTACTTGTCATCCTCAAACGGATGGACAAACTGAAGTTGTCAATAGAACTTTGGGAACACTTTTGCGTGCTATTCTTAAAAAGAACTTGGATTGACATTTCTATGGACTTTATTTTGGGGTTGCCTAGGACTAAGAAGGGGAGGGATTCTATTTTTGTTGTTGTGGATAGATTCTCTAAGATGGCACATTTTATAGCTTGTCATAAAACCGATGATGCTTCAAACATTGCGGATTTGTTCTTTAGAGAAGTCGTTAGGTTGCATGGCATGCCTAGGACTATTGCTTCTGGTCGCGATGTTAAATTCTTGAGTTACTTTTGGAAGACTTTATGGGCTAAACTTGGCACAAAATTGTTGTTTTCTACTACTTGTCATCCTCAAACGGATGGACAAACTGAAGTTGTCAATAGAACTTTGGGAACACTTTTGCGTGCTATTCTTAAAAAGAACTTGGATTGACATTTCTATGGACTTTATTTTGGGGTTGCCTAGGACTAAGAAGGGGAGGGATTCTATTTTTGTTGTTGTGGATAGATTCTCTAAGATGGCACATTTTATAGCTTGCCCTAAAACCGATGATGCTTCAAACATTGCGGATTTGTTCTTTAGAGAAGTCGCTAGGTTGCATGGCATGCCTAGGACTATTGCTTCTGATCGAGATGTTAAATTTTTGAGTTACTTTTGGAATACTTTATGGGCTAAACTTGGCACAAAATTTTTGTTTTCTACTACTGGTCATGCTCAAACGGATGGACAAACTGAAGTTGTCAATAGAACTTTGCGAACACTTTTGCGTGCTATTCTTAAAAAGAACTTGGATTGACATTTCTATGGACTTTATTTTGGGGTTGCCTAGGACTAAGAAGGGGAGGGATTCTATTTTTGTTGTTGTGGATAGATTCTCTAAGATGGCAGATTTTATAGCTTGTCATAAAACCGATGATGCTTCAAACATTGCGGATTTGTTCTTTAGAGAAGTCGTTAGGTTGCATGGCATGCCTAGGACTATTGCTTCTTGTCGCGATGTTAAATTCTTGAGTTACTTTTGGAATACTTTATGGGCTAAACTTGGAACAAAATTGTTGTTTTCTACTACTTGTCATCCTCAAACGGATGGACAAACTGAAGTTGTCAATAGAACTTTGGGAACACTTTTGCGTGCTTTTATTAAAAAGAACTTGGATTGACATTTCTACGGACTTTATTTTGGGGTTGTCTAGGACTAAGAAAGGGAGGGATTCTATTTTTGTTGTTGTGGATAGATTCTCTAAGATGGCACATTTTATAGCTTGTCATAAAACCGATGATGCTTCAAACATTGCGGATTTGTTCTTTAGAGAAGTCGCTAGGTTGCATGGCATGCCTAGGACTATTGATTCTGGTCGCGATGTTAAATTCTTGAGTTACTTTTGGAATACTTTATGGGCTAAACTTGGCACAAAATTGTTGTTTTCTACTACTTGTCATCCTCAAACGGATGGACAAACTGAAGTTGTCAATAGAACTTTGGGAACACTTTTGCGTGCTATTCTTAAAAAGAACTTGGATTGACATTTCTATGGACTTTATTTTGGGGTTGCCTAGGACTAAGAAGGGGAGGGATTCTATTTTTGTTGTTGTGGATAGATTCTCTAAGATGGCACATTTTATAGCTTGTCATAAAACCGATGATGCTTCAAACATTGCGGATTTGTTCTTTAGAGAAGTCGTTAGGTTGCATGGCATGCCTTAGGACTATTGATTCTGGTCGCGATGTTAAATTCTTGAGTTACTTTTGGAAGACTTTATGGGCTAAACTTGACACAAAATTGTTGTTTTCTACTACTTGTCATCCTCAAACGGATGGACAAACTGAAGTTGTCAATAGAACTTTGGGAACACTTTTGCGTGTTATTCTTAAAAAGAACTTGGATTGACATTTCTATGGACTTTATTTTGTGGTTGCCTAGGACTAAGAAGGGGAGGGATTCTATTTTTGTTGTTGTGGATAGATTCTCTAAGATGGCACATTTTATAGCTTGTCATAAAACCGATGATAGCTTCAAACATTGCGGATTTGTTCTTTAGAGAAGTCGTTAGGTTGCATGGCATGCCTAGGACTATTGCTTCTGATCGCGATGTTAAATTCTTGAGTTACTTTTGGAATACTTTATGGGCTAAACTTGGCACAAAATTGTTGTTTTCTACTACTTGTCATGCTCAAACGGATGGACAAACTGAAGTTGTCAATAGAACTTTGGGAACACTTTTGGTGCTATTCTTAAAAAGAACTTGGATTGACATTTCTATGAACTTTATTTTGAGGTTGCCTAGGACTAAGAATGGGGAGGGATTCTATTTTGTTGTTGTGGATAGATTCTCTAAGATGGCACATTTTATAGCTTGTCATAAATCCGATGATGCTTCAAACATTGCGGATTTGTTCTTTAGAGAAGTCGTTAGGTTGCATGGCATGCCTAGGACTATTGTTTCTGGTCGCGATGTTAAATTCTTGAGTTACTTTTGGAAGACTTTATGGGCTAAACTTGGCACAAAATTGTTGTTTTCTACTACTTGTCATCCTCAAACGGATGGACAAACTGAAGTTGTCAATAGAACTTTGGGAACACTTTTGCGTGCTATTCTTAAAAAGAACTTGGATTGACATTTCTATGGACTTTATTTTGGGGTTGCATAGGACTAAGAAGGGGAGGGATTCTATTTTTGTTGTTGTGGATAGATTCTCTAAGATGGCACATTTTATAGCTTGTCATAAAACCGATGATGCTTCAAACATTGCGGATTTGTTCTTTAGAGAAATCGTTAGGTTGCATGGCATGCCTAGGACTCTTGCTTCTGATCGCGATGTTAAATTTTTGAGTTACTTTTGGAATACTTTATGGGCTAAACTTGGCACAAAATTGTTGTTTCTACTACTGTCATGCTCAAACGGATGGACAAACTGAAGTTGTCAATAGAACTTTGGGAACACTTTTGCGTGCTATTCTTAAATAGAACTTGGATTGACATTTCTATGGACATTATTTTGGGGTTGCCTAGGACTAAGAAGGGGAGGGATTCTATTTTTGTTGTTGTGGATAGATTCTCTAAGATGGCACATTTTATAGCTTGTCATAAAACCGATGATGCTTCAAACATTGCGGATTTGTTCTTTAGAGAAGTCGTTAGGTTGCATGGCATGCCTAGGACTATTGATTCTGGTCGCGATGTTAAATTCTTGAGTTAATTTTGGAATACTTTATGGGCTTAACTTGGTACAAAATTGTTGATTTCTACTACTTGTCATCCTCAAACGGATGGACAAACTGAAGTTGTCAATAGAACTTTGGGAACACTTTTGCGTGTTATTCTTAAAAAGAACTTGGATTGACATTTCTATGGACTTTATTTTGTGGTTGCCTAGGACTAAGAAGGGGAGGGATTCTATTTTTGTTGTTGTGGATAGATTTCTCTAAGATGGCACATTTTATAGCTTGTCATAAAACCGATGATGCTTCAAACATTGCGATTTGTTCTTTAGAGAAATCGCTAGGTTGCATGGCATGCCTTGGACTATTGCTTCTGATCGCGATGTTAAATTTTTGAGTTACTTTTGGAATACTTTATGGGCTAAACTTGGCACAAAATTGTTGTTTTCTACAACTTGTCATGCTCAAACGGATGGACAAACTGAAGTTGTCAATAGAACTTTGGGAACACTTTTGCGTGCTATTCTTAAAAAGAACTTGGATTGACATTTCTATGGACTTTATTTTGGGGTTGCCTAGGACTAAGAAGGGGAGGGATTCCTATTTTTGTTGTTGTGGATAGATTCTCTAAGATGGCAAATTTTATAGCTTGTCATAAAACCGATGTTGCTTCAAACATTGCGGATTTGTTCTTTAGAGAAGTCGCTAGGTTGCATGGCATGCCTAGGACTATTGATTCTGGTCGCGATGTTAAATTCTTGAGTTACTTTTGGAATACTTTATGGGCTAAACTTGGCACAAAATTGTTGTTTTCTACTACTTGTCATCCTCAAACGGATGGACAAACTGAAGTTGTCAATAGAACTTTGGGAACACTTTTGCGTGCTTTTATTAAAAAGAACTTGGATTGACATTTCTACGGACTTTATTTTGGGGTTGTCTAGGACTAAGAAGGGGAGGGATTCTATTTTTGTTGTTGTGGATAGATTCTCTAAGATGGCACATTTTATAGCTTGTCATAAAACCGATGATGCTTCAAACATTGCGGATTTGTTCTTTAGAGAAGTCGTTAGGTTGCATGGCATGCCTTGGACTATTGCTTCTGATCGCGATGTTAAATTTTTGAGTTACTTTTGGAATACTTTATGGGCTAAACTTGGCACAAAAGTGTTGTTTTCTACAACTTGTCATGCTCAAACGGATGGACAAACTGAAGTTGTCAATAGAACTTTGGGAACACTTTTGCGTGCTATTCTTAAAAAGAACTTGGATTGACATTTCTATGGACATTATTTTGGGGTTGTCTAGGACTAAGAAGGGGAGGGATTCATATTTGTTGTTGTGGATAGATTCTCTAAGATGACAAATTTTATAGCTTGTCATAAAACCGATGTTGCTTCAAACATTGCGGATTTGTTCTTTAGAGAAGTCGCTAGGTTGCATGGCATGCCTAGGACTATTGATTCTGGTCGCGATGTTAAATTCTTGAGTTACTTTTGGAATACTTTATGGGCTAAACTTGGCACAAAATTGTTGTTTTCTACTACTTGTCATGCTCAAACGGATGGACAAACTGAAGTTGTCAATAGAACTTTGGGAACACTTTTTGTGCTATTCTTAAAAAGAACTTGGATTGACATTTCTATGGACTTTATTTTGGGGTTGCCTAGGACTAAGAAGGGGAGGGATTCTATTTTTGTTGTTGTGGATAGATTCTCTAAGATGGCACATTTTATAGCTTGTCATAAAACCGATGATGCTTCAAACATTGCGGATTTGTTCTTTAGAGAAGTCGTTAGGTTGCATGGCATGCCTAGGACTATTATTTCTGGTCGCGATGTTAAATTCTTGAGTTACTTTTGGAAGACTTTATGGGCTAAACTTGGCACAAAATTGTTGTTTTCTACTACTTGTCATCCTCAAACGGATGGACAAACTGAAGTTGTCAATAGAACTTTGGGAACACTTTTGCGTGTTATTCTTAAAAAGAACTTGGATTGACATTTCTATGGACTTTATTTTGTGGTTGCCTAGGACTAAGAAGGGGAGGGATTCTATTTTTGTTGTTGTGGATAGATTCTCTAAGATGGCACATTTTATAGCTTGTCATAAAACCGATGATGCTTCAAACATTGCGGATTTGTTCTTTAGAGAAATCGTTAGGTTGCATGGCATGCCTAGGACTATTGCTTCTGATCGCGATGTTAAATTTTTGAGTTACTTTTGGAATACTTTATGGGCTAAACTTGGCACAAAATTGTTGTTTTCTACTACTTGTCATGCTCAAACGGATGGACAAACTGAAGTTGTCAATAGAACTTTGGGAACACTTTTGCGTGCTATTCTTAAAAAGAACTTGGATTGACATTTCTATGGACTTTATTTTGGGGTTGCCTAGGACTAAGAAGGGGAGGGATTCTATTTTTGTTGTTGTGGATAGATTCTCTAAGATGGCACATTTTATAGCTTGTCATAAAACCGATGATGCTTCAAACATTGCGGATTTGTTCTTTAGAGAAGTCGTTAGGTTGCATGGCATGCCTAGGACTATTGCTTCTGATCGCGATGTTAAATTCTTGAGTTACTTTTGGAATACTTTATGGGCTAAACTTGGCACAAAATTGTTGTTTTCTACTACTTGTCATCCTCAAACGGATGGACAAACTGAAGTTGTCAATAGAACTTTGGGAACACTTTTGCGTGCTATTCTTAAAAAGAACTTGGATTGACATTTCTATGGACTTTATTTTGGGGTTGCCTAGGACTAAGAAGGGGAGGGATTCTATTTTTGTTGTTGTGGATAGATTCTCTAAGATGGCACATTTTATAGCTTGTCATAAAACCGATGATGCTTCAAACATTGCGGATTTGTTCTTTAGAGAAGTCGTTAGGTTGCATGGCATGCCTAGGACTATTGCTTCTGATCGCGATGTTAAATTTTTGAGTTACTTTTGGAATACTTTATGGGCTAAACTTGGCACAAAATTGTTGTTTTCTACTACTGTCATGCTCAAACGGATGGACAAACTGAAGTTGTCAATAGAACTTTGGGAACACTTTTGCGTGCTATTCTTAAATAGAACTTGGATTGACATTTCTATGGACTTTATTTTGGGGTTGCCTAGGACTAAGAAGGGGAGGGATTCCATTTTTGTTGTTGTGGATAGATTCTCTAAGATGGCACATTTTATAGCTTGTCATAAAACCGATGATGCTTCAAACATTGCGGATTTGTTCTTTAGAGAAGTCGCTAGGTTGCATGGCATGCCTAGGACTATTGATTCTGGTCGCGATGTTAAATTCTTGAGTTACTTTTGGAATAATTTATGGGCTAAACTTGGCACAAAATTGTTGTTTTCTACTACTTGTCATCCTCAAACGGATGGACAAACTGAAGTTGTCAATAGAACTTTGGAACACTTTTGCGTGCTTTTCTTAAAAAGAACTTGGATTGACATTTCTACGGACTTTATTTTGGGGTTGTCTAGGACTAAGAAGGGAGGGATTCTATTTTTGTTGTTGTGGATAGATTCTCTAAGATGGCACATTTTATAGCTTGTCATAAAACCGACGATTCTTCAAACATTGCGGATTTGTTCTTTAGAGAAGTCGTTAGGTTGCATGGCATGCCTAGGACTATTGCTTCTGATCGCGATGTTAAATTCTTGAGTTACTTTGGAATACTTTATGGGCTAAACTTGGCACAATATTGTTGTTTTCTACTACTTTTAATACTCAAACGGATGGACAAACTGAAGTTGTCAATAGAACTTTGGGAACACATTTTGGTGCTATTCTTAAAAAGAACTTGGATTGACATTTCTATGGACTTTATTTCGGGGTTTCTAGGACTAAGAAGGGGAGGGATTCTATTTTTGTTGTTGTGGATAGATTCTCTAAGATGGCACATTTTATAGCTTGTCATAAAACCGATGTTGCTTCAAACATTGCGGATTTGTTCTTTAGAGAAGTCGCTAGGTTGCATGGCATGCCTAGGGCTATTGATTCTGGTCGCGATGTTAAATTCTTGAGTTACTTTTGGAATACTTTATGGGCTAAACTTGGCACAAAATTGTTGTTTTCTACTACTTGTCATGCTCAAACGGATGGACAAACTGAAGTTGTCAATAGAACTTTGGGAACACTTTTTGTGCTATTCTTAAAAAGAACTTGGATTGACATTTCTATAGACTTTATTTTGGGGTTGCCTAGGACTAAGAAGGGGAGGGATTCTATTTTTGTTGTTGTGGATAGATTTTCTAAGATGGCACATTTTATAGCTTGTCATAAAACCGATGATGCTTCAAACATTGCGGATTTGTTCTTTAGAGAAGTCGTTAGGTTGCATGGCATGCCTAGGACTATTATTTTTGGTCGCGATGTTAAATTCTTGAGTTACTTTTGGAAAACTTTATGGGCTAAACTTGTCACAAAATTGTTGTTTTCTACTACTTGTCATCCTCAAACGGATGGACAAACTGAAGTTGTCAATAGAACTTTGGGAACACTTTTGCGTGTTATTCTTAAAAAGAACTTGGATTGACATTTCTATGGACTTTATTTTGTGGTTGCGTAGGACTAAGAAGGGTAGGGATTCTATTTTTGTTGTTGTGGATAAATTCTCTAAGATGGCACATTTTATAGCTTGTCATAAAACCGATGATGCTTCAAACATTGCGGATTTGTTCTTTAGAGAAATCGTTAGGTTGCATGGCATGCCTAGGACTATTGCTTCTGATCGCGATGTTAAATTTTTGAGTTACTTTTGGAATACTTTATGGGCTAAACTTGGCACAAAATTGTTGTTTTCTACTACTTGTTGTAATGCCCGAGAATTTAATTACCGTAATCTGAAATGATTTGGATACGATTACCGTAATCTGAGATTAATCTGAAATGACTTATTGAATTAATTGCGATAATTATCGACGGAACGGATCGGATTAGAACACATGAGAAAGGTGTAAATGTGTGTGCCAAGAAAGAACCCCGCGCACATGCGCTGTATGGATTGGTGCACCTGCGCGGAGCTGGCCGAGGCTTACGCGCACATGCGCGAGATAATGCGTGCACATGCGCGGCAAGGCCAGTACCATCGGCGCATATGCGCGACGGAGATGGCGCATATGCGCGGGAGGGCCAGTAGGGGTGGCGCATATGCGCGGAAATAATGGCGCATATGCGCGAGTAGTACTTTCGCCGAGACAGTAGGTCTCGCGCATAGGCGCGAGTAGTGACCGCGCATATGCGCGAGACGTGTTGCACAAAGGCTGTGCCATTTGCTTTGCATGCACGGAAGGTATGTGTATATATATATATATTGGCATGCAATTCTTCAGAATTGGAAGGAGAAAATCGAGGGTTTAGGGAAAAGCTTTGTTCTTTTTCTTTAGAAATTGATTTACGAGCAAATCGTTTATCTAAATTGGAATCTGACTTCAGTTCTGAACTCTCTCGCTACGAGCTACACAAGGACGTAAGTTGTATTACATTTAGACAAGATTTGAATTTATGATGATGTTAGAATTGAATATGATTCAGATATGGTGTTTCTACTACCGTAGATTTTGTAGAATCGAAGTCAGATTTAGAAACAGATTGTTTATGGAATTGTTATGAATTTTAAAGTTGATTTGATTAAGATTGCTATCAGAATTATGATGTTAGTCATTTTACAGTGTACAGATACGGAAGTTATAGATTGTACTGAGATTTATTAGGAATTCTGGTAGTGTAATTGTGATGTTAAGACTGACGGGGTTACAAGACTGTAGTGTTATGCCGTCTAAACATCAGTTGGTACAGATTGATCAGATTCAGTATTGGTTTCTGTTATCTCGTGATATTGTAGATGTGGATACAGATCAGACCGAAGTCTAGGAATAAGACGTACAGCACCTCGATTGGTAGGGTAGGTGACAGCCAGTGACGTCTTATTCACCCCGGGATCCCTAGAGTTACAGATCGAGTCGAGTTTAGACATGGTTTGATTAGGACTGCATGCTTATATAGATGTGGCTCCTAGATCATGGGACCCATCGTTATTGCTTCCCGTTGTGCTAGCATGTTTTTATGATTTAGATTGGTTATATGCATGTTTAGCTAATTTGAAGTGCATGCTTATTGTGATTAGATTTCATAGCTTATGAAATCTAATGTTTTGATTTTATTCATGACAACATGTTTCATGAACTATTTTATGTATACATGTTTACCATGTTTTATACTGGGATTTATTTCTCACCGGAGTTATCCGGCTGTTGTCTTGTTTTGTATGTGTGCATGACAACAGGAGGGGCTGGTTCGGGGTCAAGATGATGATGAGAGAAGACGAGTTTAGCGTGGTGATTCCGGACTTACAGTAGACTTGGTTGTATTACTGGACTTTAGTAGTTGAACCTTAAATTAGCTTGTTGTACTTGTAATACTGAATTGTAGTTTATACAGACATGTATAGTATTTAGATTCCTTTACCTTCCGCAGTTATATTTTAAAACGAAAAAATTTTTAGACCCCTTTTATCAGAACAGATTATTAAATCCCAATAAGAACATGATTAGCGTCCGGGTCCCCACAACAGGTGGTATCAGAGCGATAGGTCCTTTAGATTGAGATAGTCAGAGTTGATAGATTCTTTAGACTGAGATAGAAGAGAATGAGCGGGGTAGATTGAATTTTCTTTCCTTGCATGTGATTGCTAGCATGAGATTGGTTATAATGTTGATTGACATTGTGATGCTAGCATGAGATTATGTGTTACTGCTTTAAGATACATGTTTACCTGATTAATTGATTTAGATTGGTATTATGTATCATTAAGTATGAATCAGATCTGATTCCTGATCAGCAGTAAGATGATCATGATCAGAAAAAGATTGGCACAGATTTGCAGTACTAGATTACTAATGTGTTTGGTAATCAGATGTACCGTCCAGAAGAATTCCAGAAAGAGGCAGTACTTCATATGATCAGACAGGTAGGTCAGAACGTCAGATAGATGTGTCAGAAATTCAGATGGAAACACAGGTACAGAGGTTCCAGTCGTTTCAGCCGCCGGTTTTGAAGGGAAATGAGACGTCAGCAGATTGTGAGAAGTGGCTTGAGGAGACAGAAATGTTATTTGAATTCCTAAATTTCACAGATGAGTGTAGAATTAGGCTTATTGAGAACCAATTGCATGAGACTGCAAGAAGATGGTGGTTACTCACCAAAGGAGCTTTAGAGCAGAGTCGTTCAGTGATTACATGGAAGATCTTCAAGGTTGAGTTTTACCAAAGATTCTTCCCCGTATCATATAGAGAGGACAGAAGTGCAGAGTTCACGAACCTAAGACAAGGACAGATGAGTATCGATGAGTATTTGGCACAGTTCTTCACCTTGATACGGTTTGCCCCTTTTATAGCTAGAAATGATCATGCTATATCTAGTCAGTTCATTCAGGGATTAAATCCAGAAATACGTACATTGGTGAATGTGAAGCCATCGAGTAGTTTTGCTGATACCTTGAACAAGGCCAAAAGAGCAGAAACGGTTCTGACAGGACAACAGGGAGTCTTATATGATCTTCCAACATCAAATCCACAACAACTGCCTTCTAGAGTTGAGATTGGCAGCAGCAGTGATAGGAAGAAAGAACCATTGAAGATTCAAAAGAAACAGTTCAAGAAGTTAGGAAGTGATTCCTCTAGTTCCAGCAGTCCTAGTCCGAGCTATACCGGAGTGTATTGTAGGACGTGTGGAGGGCGACATTCCACAGAACAATGTAAAGGAGTGCTTGGTAAATGTAATGTGTGTAAGCAAACGGGACACTTTGCTAAGGTTTGTCCCCAGAAGGGTTCTCGAAGATCTTAAAGAGCAGGGTCATTGGTGATAATGACTGAAGAGCAGACTCAGAATTCACAACAGGTACTATTTCTTGTATGATTATATGCATAGGTATTGATATGTACTAATGCATTATTTATGAGTATCTGTGATTGGATAGCATGAAGATATGCTGTATCTGTTGGGTCTGTGTATACTGTAGTATTGATTCCTTGGCTGTTGAGGAATATGTTGATATCAGAAATTTCTGTGACATATTATATACTACAGTTAGATGAGGATGGGACTGGATTAGATTATGATGTACTTGTAATTGTCTGATTTGGATTGCATTATTGACATGTATATGCTAAACAAGTACAGAAATATCGTAGAATGTGTTCCAGAAATGGTAAGATTTAGACCCGATCTAATTGATAAATGAGGATTTTAGATCCAGAATCCCTTAGAAAATTGTATTGTTTGGGGCTCGATTATTACAGAAAGGAACAGATGGCATCCTTATGTATCCAGTAGATCCACTGAAATCGAGCCTAACAATTACAAATTTGATAGTAATGTATGAGTAGATTGCTAATCGTTAGATAAGATGTCAGATTTGCTTTGTATCAGAAAGATAGATTTTAGAATTGAATCGATACCAAGTACTGTGTTTAGTTAGAATTCAGTCCAGAATGAAGTGAAAGAATTGACAGATTAAAGTAGGGGCTGAAGAATACAGTTGATTGAGTATTTGTTCGTCGATATTTCAGATTCTGTTTCTAGATGGATAGAGTCTGTATTCAGAAATGTTCTGAAGATTTAGGCTTGTTATATCTATGATCTGAGGATATATGCACAGTATCTGACTGACTAATTAAATATTTGAAGCTTTTGTTGATTATTCAGAAAACGGTGTTCTTGTATACAGAGATGGGTCAGGTAAGAATCCGGTATACAGTTATTGATACAGGTTTTATTCAGACTATGCAGTATCAGAAATATCAAAATTAGCAGAATGTCAAAGATGTCAGAACTTTATTAGCTGGTTTGGGCAGATTATCTTCTTCTGATTATCTTATTCTCGTATTGCTGTATATCTGCTGAGTATGGTTATTGTTCTAAATCAGTATTTGAGACATTTTATATTGGTTGGGAGTATATTCTATTTGCAGATGAGATATAGCAGTTGATCTGAGCAGTATGAAGATTGGTCAGCCAGCCAGAATTTATTATGTTATGAGTTTCTTAAACTCACTAGATCTGTATAAGTTCTTTCTATTCGGAATTCGATGTGATATTACCGTTATTGTGAATCAGTGTAATACAGTTTATTGTAAACAGTTGAAATCAGAGCAGAGTATCGTTTACAGTAACAGATATGTGACTTTGTGTTTGTATCAGACAGACTACTTCTATTGTGTGATGTCAGAATGTTTCAGAATTATTTATAACTTTTGATATGGGTAGTCAGAGCCGAATGCCAGGTAGGTATTTCTTCATTATTTTATATTATTAACTGATTGTTTATACCGGATAGTTCGAATCTGAAGTCACAAGTAGTGTCAGAAATGCACCGCAGGGGATTCAGTTTTCATTCAGATATTTCAGAATGTATGATATTCGAACAAATAGTGTTGGTATAGACAGATTTGATCAGTTATAACAGAATTTGTACCGAAATGTTGGCAGAAATTGTACCGATGTGTCCGAATCGCTAACAGTAGAAGTTAGAAAGATAGAACTCAGAAGATTATTACCGACTTAGTATAATCCGGAATAGAAATGGAAGCACATTTCTAGGACTGATGTAATGAAATTACCGCCATTTTCTTCAGACTGGGATATGGTATGATCGTGATTGATAGATTGTTCAATCTATATCTAGTAGTTTGTAAAGATGATGTACAAACAGAACTAGGTGACAGAGATCCCTGTCAAAGAAATAGTCAGATTGACTAGAGTGATGATTTCGAGTAGAGTATATCAGACTATGATTACGATTAAGTGTGTACTTGTGGTAGATTATATCATAAGCTCTCTCTGGCAGATTGTTCACAAATTGACAGGTAGTTGGAGTGTCTTGTTCAGATATTGCAAGATATTGGTAGAACTCTAGTGCTGAATGTTAGCACTAGTTATCAAGATAATTCAGAATGGATAGATGTAGGAAACCAGTGTCGGATGACGACGATTGGTATTTGAAACCGAAGATGGAATAGGTCCTTGATTGGGATAAACAGATGGGATAGCAACTACAGGTGGTATTGCTTTGTTATGGATTGCAATTAGTATATACGGATGTTGTATAGCCAATGTTATCCGACTGAGATACTTGATGAATTCTGATTCCAGACTACAATCAGAGATTGATTCGGCTAGTGAAATGAGTTTGGATGTTAAACTCTGTTATACAGTTCTTCTAATAGATTTGGTTTGATGATTGGTGAGTTCGAGGACGAACTCAGATCTAAGAGGGGGAGAAATGTAATGCCCGAGAATTTAATTACCGTAATCTGAAATGATTTGGATACGATTACCGTAATCTGAGATTAATCTGAAATGACTTATTGAATTAATTGCGATAATTATCGACGGAACGGATCGGATTAGAACACATGAGAAAGGTGTAAATGTGTGTGCCAAGAAAGAGCCCCGCGCACATGCGCTGTATGGATTGGCGCACCTGCGCGAGATAATGCGCGCACATGCGCGGCAAGGCCAGTACCATCGGCGCATATGCGCGACGGAGATGGCGCATATGCGCCGGAGGGCCAGTAGGGGTGTAATGCCCAAGAATTAATCACTGCAATTAACGATGATTGATTTATCATTTCATGTGATTATGACGGGATTAATCGGGACACCGAGAAATGTATTCAGAAATAAAAATTATGAAAGATAGGAGCATGCCAGACCGCACCCGCGGTAAGGGGAGGACCGCACCCGCGGTGGTGCTACGGGAATTTGAAAGAATCGATACCGAAGGGTGACCGCACCCGCGGTGTTAACATTACCGCACCCGCGGTGCAGTACCGCTCCCGCGGTCTCGACATGTACCGCACCAGCGGTCGTGCAATTGCAAAATGGATAAGATTGTCGACGCATGAGCGCACCCGCGGTCCTACACCTCCCGCACCCGCGGTACGACGTGCCTTGCAAAGAATGCGCCACCTCTTGACATGCATGCAATGATATATATAGGTGGTAATCCATTCGAAATTCATTCAGAAAAGTGAAGAAAAGGGTCTGAAGAAGAAAGGAGAAAATCCTTACGCCTTTTTCGAGAAATCCGTTCGTCTGATTTTGTATCCGACTTCAGTATCGAGTTCCTAGCAACGTAGGCTACAACTGGACGTAAGTTTTACTACGTTTTACATGGTTTGAAATTATGATATTGTCAGAAGTGAATGGAACTCATATATGTTGTGCTTGACATAGTAGACATCATAGAATCGAAGTCAGATTAAGAAACGGACTGATTATGGAATTGTTATGATTTTCGGAGTAGTTTTGGACTCGAGTTGATATCAGAATTGAGTTGTTATTGAGTAGGAGATATTAGAATTAATATCTGATTGATATGGTATGGTTGGGTATATTGATATTATACCGTTATGCCATCGATATTGAAGTAAGTTAAGTATTGAGCAGAACAGATTTGATTCGAGTGGTGTATTGATATTATACTCCTCGATATTGTTCTTGTCAGATCGATAGTGACAGGTTTTGAGTTCGAGACTTCGACAGAGCCAGAATATCAGAAAGAAAGGTATAAATTAATGTTGAGTTGGGATTGCACAACTCGAGTGAGGTTTGACTCGAGTTTCCCTAAATCACATACTTTTACTTATTGCATTGATATTTGCAATTAATCAGATTTATGATTGTAGTTTATTGATTTATAGCTACTGTGTGATAAGATTGATATTTGTAGCTTATTGATTTATAGCTACTGCATGTAATGACTGCTGATTCGCTAGTCATTGACTGATTTGCTTAGATACTGACTTTATGTATGGATTACTGAGTCGTTGAGTCATAGGCTGATTCGCCTAGTCACCGGCTGATTCGTCGGGTTATTGACTGATTCGTTCATTATAGGCTGATTCGCCTAGTCACCGGCTGATTCGTCTGGTGATTGACTGATTCGTCTAAACTTAAGCTGATTCGCTTAATTACAGGCTGATTCGTCTGGCTATTGGCTGATTCGCCTAATTACTGGCTGATTCGTCAGGTTATTGACTGAGTCGTCAATTCTGCGGCTGATTCGCCAGACACTGATATATGAATTATATCGATGCCGTTTAAGGATTGATTCATTCCTATCGACTGAGATTCGATATAATACCTATATCGAGACATCGAGATCCCTAGGATAGAGTTGAGTCGAGTCTGAGACGACGTGTCAGTTGAGTCGAGTCTGAGACGACGCGTCTGTTGAGTTGAGTCTGATATGACCTGTTGATTTACATTGTTTATGCCATTCATGATTATTGAATGTTTGATATTGATTTATGTATTCTGATTTGATACCGGTTAAGAATATTTCTTATATATGCTTTCGTATATGCTTTTATATGATTGCATGTTTACATTGTTTATACTGGGATATTTATATCTCACCGGAGTTATCCGGCTGTTGTCTTGTTTTGTATGTGTGCATGACAACAGGTGGGGCTGGATCAGGGTCAAGAAGAGGATGAGAGAAGATAGATAGCGTGGAGGCTCCGGACTTGGTTTAGAGATAGGGTTAGACACTTGATATTAGCTGTTAAACCCTAGTTGAATAAATGTATGTTGTACATGACTTGTACTTTTATACTGAGATGTATATTCATGTTTAATATGTAATTTGAGTAAATTACATTACGTTTCCGCTTTGTATTTTAAAAAAAAAATTAGACCCTGTTTTATAATTGATTAATTAGTCCCAAACATGATTAAGAACTTGATTAGCGTCCGGGTCCCCACAACAGGTGGTATCAGAGCTGTAGGTACCAGAACTGTAGATTCTTTAGATTGAGATAGAAAAGGCTAGTGAGCGGGGTAGACTGAGTTTTCTTTCCTTGCTTGTGATTGCTAGCATGACTTACTGCTTTATATAATACATGTTACTTGATTTATCTGATTTGATTTTGTAATATGTATTATTGGGAACGAATCTGAATTGATTCTCGATCAGCAGTAAGATGATCGGAGGAGAGACTGAATTGAAACAGGTTTGTTGGATTGAGTTACTAATCCTTTTGAGTTTCAGATATGCCTCCTAGACGAATCCCAGAACAGGGTAGTACATCGAATCCTCCAATTGATGTAACACCAACGGAAACCTTGCTGAAGAAGTTTCAGTCATTCAAACCACCCACTCTGAAAGGTACTGAAACATCAGTCGAGTGTGAGAGTTGGTTAGGTAGCATTGAGTTGCTGTTTGATTCACTGGAGTACAGTGATGAGCGCCGGATTAAATTGATTGGGCACCAGCTGCTGGATGTTGCACAAAGCTGGTGGGTTACAATGAAGAGGGCCTTGGAGCAACGAGGTACGATTATTACTTGGGATGTATTTAAAACTGAGTTTTATCAGAGATTTTTCCCAATATCGTACAGAAAAGACAAGGGGGCGGAGTTTGCCAATTTGAGACAGGGTCAGCTGAACATTGAAGAATATGTGACCAAGTTCTCTACCTTGTTGAAGTTTGCTCCTCATGTGTCTGAAAATGACGAAGCCGTTGCCGATCAGTTCATCAATGGTTTGAACCCCGATATTTTTACATTGGTGAACACAGGGCGACTCGATAACTTTGCTGATGCCATGAATAGAGCAAAGGGCGCTGAAGCAGGCCTGATAAGACAGAGAGGAGCTGAATTTGTTCCTCCAGTGTCGAGACCACCGCAACCACCTCCCCGATTCGAGAGTGGCAGTAGCAGTGGTGGAACGAAAGATTTTTTGAAGGCTAGAGGAAAGCAGTTCAAGAAGTCTGGGGGTAGTTCTTCTAGCTCTAGTGGTTCTCAGCAGAGTTATACTGGAGTGTACTGCGGAAATTGTGGAGGGAGACATTCCACTGAGCAATGCCAAGGAGTACTTGGTAGCTGCCACTTCTGCAAGCAACAGGGACATTTTGCCAGAGTGTGTCCACAGAGGGGTTCCCAAAGATCCCAGGGAACCGAAGCATCTGGATCAGCGGCCCAGTGGAGTAGACGATCAGCTGCCGTTCCTTCATTTCAGCCAGCACCATCTCAGTCACAGCAGAGGCCAGGAGGAAGCCAGACAGTGGGCCAGCCTCCTAGACAGCAGGCCAGAGTATTTCCTTTGACCGAGGAGCAGGCTCAGGAAGCACCAGATGATGATGTTGCAGGTAACTGATTTGTTTGATTATCCTGCATATGTATTGAGGGATATCGGTGCTTCACATGCTTTTAGTTCTGAGAGATTTGCATTGATGCATGCATTATCTGTTGAGTCTTTATTTACTGTAGTAGTGTTTCTTTCCTTGAGAAAAGATCTTGTATCAGTGATTTCTGTTAGATCTTGTATACTACAGTAGGATGAGAATGAGATCGAGTTAGATCGTGTGGTAGCTTGCATTGTACTGGTGTTCTATGATTTTAGAACTGCATTACTGATATTGATATGCTGATCAAGTACATAGCTACCATAGATTAATTCCAGAATATGGTAAGAATCAGACCTGAGATGATCAAGAGATGAATATTGTACGATAAGAATTCTAGACTGAGAATTCCTTTGATATTCGTACTAGCTATGACTCGATTATTACAGAAAGGAGCAGAGTGACTCCTTATGTATTCAGTTGATTTACTGAAGTTGAGTCTATCATAGGCTGATTTACCAATGATAAGAAAGTTCTTGATGTTTTCCCAGATAAGATTTCAGACCTAATTTCAATCAGAGAGATTGATTTTAGTCTTGAACTGATATGAGAACCTGTTGATATAGTACATCCTGGTTGAGACAGATTGTATTGAGGATGTGTTATATCTGAAGATGATATATGTGTTGATTTTAGCAGAGTTAAACCATGATTAGTCAGCTGAGGTTGACATCGGTGTCAGATATTTGTGGTTTATGAGTGCAGCAGATCAGTATTGACGAGTGATGTTTGAATCTGATTGAATATTGATGATATTCAGAATAAGTGGTTGAGACAGATAGTAGACAATAAAGATTGTATTGTACAGTCAGAACCAGAGCTGATTTCGAAACGATAGCAGTTCAAAAAGTCGATTAGAATATTTAGAACTCAATATTGATAGTCAGAACAGAATGTCGATCAGAGTAACAGATATGTGATTTTATATTTTGTATGAGATTGATTACTCTGTGATGTCAGAGATGTCAGAATGGTACAATAAAGCTTGATATTGATAGTCAGAGCCGAATACCAGGTAGGTATTTCCTCTTTAATTTATGTTATTAACTGATTGTATATGTCAAATAGTTCGAATCAGAAAGGACAGATAGTGTCAGAAACTTACAGTAATGGATTCAGTGTTCAGTCTGATGATTGCGACTGTATTGTATTCGAACAGATAGTGGTGATATAGACAGATGAGATCAGTTATAACAGAAATGTATTGAAATGTTGGCAGAAATTGTACTGATATGTCTAAATTGCTAACAGAAAAGATAGAAAGATAGAAATCAGAAGATTATTACAGATTTTGTATAGTTCTGAACAGAAATGGGAGTACATTTCTATGGCTTTCGTAATGAAATTACCGCCATTTTCTTTAGATTATGATATGATATGATTATGATTGACAGATTATTCAATCTATATCTATCAGTTTGTACCAGATTACGTACAAACAAAACCAGATGACTTAGATCAATGTCAAAGAAATAGTCATATTGACGAGAATGCAAGAATTAGATGATATCAGATTGTGATTTTGACGGAGTTGTACTTGTGATAGATTATATCATAAGCTCTCTTGTGCAGATTTATTACAGATTGACAGATAGTCAGAATAGATTACCAGATATTGACAGATAATTGTAGAGCTTTGGTACTGGATGATAGTACTAGTTGATATAGATTATTGTCATGACATGATTGATTGTATGACAGTAGCTATCAAGATAGTTCAGAATGGACAGATTTAAGAAACCAACGTTGGATAATAACGATTGGTAATTGAAGATGAAGATTGATTATGTTCTAGATTGGGATAAACAGATAGGATAACAACTACAGATGGTATTGTTATGTTATAGATTGCAGATTGGCATATACGGATGTTGTATAGCCAGTAATGCGGGATTGATTCGGCTAGAACGAGTTGAAGAAGGATTATGATATTATAATTCTTGACTACTGATTCCAGGCCAGAATCAGAGCTTGATCAAAGAAAAATACCTCAGAATGATGTTAGTAAAACGAGTTTGGATGTTAAACTCTGTTATTCATTTCTTCTAATAGATTTGGATTGCTTGTGGAGAGTTCGAGGACGAACTCAGATCTAAGAGGGGGAGAAATGTAATGCCCAAGAATTAATCACTGCAATTAACGATGATTGATTTATCATTTCATGTGATTATGACGGGATTAATCGGGACACCGAGAAATGTATTCAGAAATAAAAATTATGAAAGATAGGAGCATGCCAGACCGCACCCGCGGTAAGGGGAGGACCGCACCCGCGGTGGTGCTACGGGAATTTGAAAGAATCGATACCGAAGGGTGACCGCACCCGCGGTGTTAACATTACCGCACCCGCGGTGCAGTACCGCTCCCGCGGTCTCGACATGTACCGCACCCGCGGTCGTGCAATTGCAAGATGGATAAGATTGTCGACGCATGAGCGCACCCGCGGTCCTACACCTCCCGCACCCGCGGTACGACGTGCCTTGCAAAGAATGCGCCACCTCTTGACATGCATGCAATGATATTTATAGGTGGTAATACATTCGAAATTCATTCAGAAAAGTGAAGAAAAGGGTCTGAAGAAGAAAGGAGAAAATCCTTACGCCTTTTTCGAGAAATCCGTTCGTCTGATTTTGAATCAGACTTCAGTATCGAGTTCCTAGCAACGTAGGCTACAACTGGACGTAAGTTTTACTACGTTTTGACATGCTTTGAAATTATGATATTGTCAGAAGTGAATGGAACTCATATATGTTGTGCTTGACATAGTAGACATCATAGAATCGAAGTCAGATTAAGAAACGGACTGATTATGGAATTGTTATGATTTTCGGAGTAGTTTTGGACTCAAGTTGATATCAGAATTGAGTTGTTATTGAGTAGGAGATATTAGAATTAATATCTGATTGATATGGTATGGTTGGGTATATTGATATTATACCGTTATGCCATCGATATTGAAGTAAGTTAAGTATTGAGCAGAACAGATTTGATTCGAGTGGTGTATTGATATTATACTCCTCGATATTGTTCTTGTCAGATCGATAGTGACAGGTTTTGAGTTCGAGACTTCGACAGAGCCAGAATATCAGAAAGAAAGGTATAAATTAATGTTGAGTTGGGATTGCACAACTCGAGTGAGGTTTGACTCGAGTTTCCCTAAATCACATACTTTTACTTATTGCATTGATATTTGCAATTAATCAGACTTATGATTGTAGTTTATATGATTTATAGCTACTGTGTGATAAGATTGATATTTGTAGCTTATTGATTTATAGCTACTGCATGTAATGACTGCTGATTCGCTAGTCATTGACTGATTTGCTTAGATACTGACTGTATGTATGGATTACTGAGTCGCTTGAGTCATAGGCTGATTCGCCTAGTCACCGGCTGATTCGTCGGGTTATTGACTGATTCGTTCATTATAGGCTGATTCGCCTAGTCACCGGCTGATTCGTCTGGTGATTGACTGATTCGTCTAAACTTAAGCTGATTCGCTTAATTACAGGCTGATTCGTCTGGTTATTGGCTGATTCGCCTAATTACTGGCTGATTCGTCAGGTTATTGACTGAGTCGTCAATTCTGCGGCTGATTCGCCAGACACTGATATATGAATTATATCGATGCCGTTTAGGGATTGATTCATTCCTATCGACTGAGATTCGATATAATACCTATATCGAGACATCGGGATCCCTAGGATAGAGTTGAGTCGAGTCTGAGACGACGTGTCAGTTGAGTCGAGTCTGAGACGACGCGTCTGTTGAGTTGAGTCTGATATGACCTGTTGATTTACATTGTTTATGCCATTCATGATTATTGAATGTTTGATATTGATTTATGTATTCTGATTTGATACCGGTTAAGAATATTTCTTATATATGCTTTCGTATATGCTTTTATATGATTGCATGTTTACATTGTTTATACTGGGATATTTATATCTCACCGGAGTTATCCGGCTGTTGTCTTGTTTTGTATGTGTGCATGACAACAGGTGGGGCTGGATCAGGGTCAAGAAGAGGATGAGAGAAGATAGATAGCGTGGAGGCTCCGGACTTGGTTTAGAGATAGGGTTAGACACTTGATATTAGCTGTTAAACCCTAGTTGAATAAATGTATGTTGTACATGACTTGTACTTTTATACTGAGATGTATATTCATGTTTAATATGTAATTTGAGTAAATTACATTACGTTTCCGCTTTGTATTTTAAAAAAAAAATTAGACCCTGTTTTATAATTGATTAATTAGTCCCAAACATGATTAAGAACTTGATTAGCGTCCGGGTCCCCACAAGGGGTGGCGCATATGCGCGGAAATAATGGCGCATATGCGCGAGTAGTACTTTCGCCGAGACAGTAGGTCTCGCGCATAGGCGCGAGTAGTGACCGCGCATATGCGCGAGACGTGTTGCACAAAGGTTGTGCCATTTGCTTTGCATGCACGGAAGGTATGTATATATATATATATATTGGCATGCAATTCTTCAGAATTGGAAGGAGAAAATCGAGGGTTTAGGGAAAAGCTTTGTTCTTTTTCTTTAGAAATTGATTTATGTACTTATACGAAAAAGTGTATATCATAATACTAATTTTGGGGATTTAATTATCTCTCTTGTATATATACTTTTATTTTGATAATGCTAATATTATAAAATGCAAAATTATTTTAACTCTATTTTTAAAATAGTTTTCCAATTAAAACATATTTTAAATGCTAATATTATAAAATGCAAGTTGCCTAATTGTTGGTTTAAGGCTATATTAAATACATCACTACGGTAGTAGAAACACCATATCTGAATCCCATGCAATTCTAGCAACATCATATTTTCAAAACACTACAAAACGTAATAAAACTTACGTCCTTGTGTAGCTCTAGTCGAGAGGAGTACGATACTGCGTTCGGATTCGAATTCTGATACACGGATTCTTCGTAAACCAAATTCTAAGCTTAAGAACTAAACTTTCTTTATTATTTTTTTTAAATTCAGATGGCGTGACTTGCTTAATTTTTTTTTAATAAAGCAAGTCAGGCCATCTCAGATGGCGTGACTTGCTTAATAATTTTTTTTAAAGTAAGTTACGCCAATTAAATAGGCGTAGCTGTCAAGAGGCGTGACTTATAATTTTTTTTTAAATTCAGATGGCGTGACTTGCTTTATTATTTTTTTTAAATTCAGATGGCGTGACTTGCTTAATTTTTTTTTAATAAAGCAAGTCAGGCCATCCCAGATGGCGTGACTTGCTTAATAATTTTTTTTAAAGTAAGTTACGCCAATTAAATAGGCGTGGCTTACATTTTTCTTTTTTTTTTAAAAAAATAATAGTAATAGTGAATTGCTTTAATTATTTCACGTCTCATCGCCTGAATTAAAAAGCAAAGGCTGCAACAAGCAAATGCAAGTATTTAATTTAATTATTTAAAAGACATATATTTCTTTTCTTTGATTAAAAAACTAGAAAAATTTTAATTTAATTATTTAAATGAAATAAATTTGTATCGTCTATCGATGCAATGTAAAAAAGATGGTCAAAGGCTACAAAACCATGTGATATTTATTTGTAGGTAATTGGATGTTAGTGAAATGCCTGTAAAGCCATGTATTCTATCTTTTTTTAAGTATATGTCTACTTTACCTATATAATACGAAGAGTTGTATTTTAAGTTTTTCTCATTTTCATCTCGAGTAAGTTGCCTTAATTTTTTTTTATGTAATTTGTTTATTGGCTTGACTCAAATTTTGAGTTAAATTTAATTTTTTTGCAGGTAACATTTGATTCAACCATCAATGTAAGGTATATATATTAATATAATTATTTATGTTAAGTATTAAATTTATAAAAGAAATTATTATTTATGTTAAAATATAATTTATCTGTTATGCTGATTTGATTTGTTTTGCAATTATAATTTGTATTTGTTATTATAATTATTATTAATTTTTATAAAGATATATAAAAATCATTTATTATGATAAGCTTATCATTATTATTGTTATTTGTTTAGGAAATGTTTAAAATTTAATCCAATGAAATGTTTGGACTTGTTTAATATTTTTTTAAAGAAAGTCACGCTAATTAATTAGGCGTGAGTTGCTTAATAATAATAGATTTTTTATTATTTGTGTAAAATAAATCAACCGTAATATTTAATTTTTTTATAACATGTCTAAATAAAAAAACAACAACAACAATAATAATTACAATTATATCAATTATTGTTACTCTAAAATAAAAAATCTTATTTTTTATTTGAATTTTAAAAGTTAATAATAATACATATAATAATAAAATAATAAGTTTCACAATATACTTATGAAATAAATTAATCTTTCAAATTATTTTGTGTACAATACGATAAGAACAAAAATATAAAATTTATAATAATAAATTTTATGTCACTTGTAAAAAATAAATTAATTGTAATACTTAATTTTTTTATATGATACTTATATAAAACAACAACATCAATAATAATTATAAATATAAGTATTATTATTATTATTTTCTAAATAAACGTTGATTAGTATTGTGGGGACCCGGGCGCTAATCAAGTTCTTAATCATCATTGGGACTAATTAATCAATTATAAAACAGGGTCTAAATTTTTTTTTTAAAATACAAAGCGGAAACGTAATGTAATTTAATCAAATTACATATTAAACATTAACATACAAATCTTGTGTTATCTACAAGAATTCAACTAGGTTCAACTACATATCAGTGCTGAATCCTATGTTGCTTCGAAGCCCGGATCTCCACGCTATCTAATCTTCTCTCATCCTCTTCTTGACCCTGATCCAGCCCCACCTGTTGTCATGCACACATACAAAACAAGACAACAGCCGGATAACTCCGGTGAGATATAAATATCCCAGTATAAACAATGTAAATATGCAGTCATATAAAACATATACGAAAGCATATAAGAATTATTCATAACATGTCTCAAATCAGAAACATAAATTCATATCAAACATTCAATAATCATGAATGGCATAAACAATGTAAATCAACATGTCATATTAGACTCAACTCAACCGACGCGTCGTCTCAGACTCGACTCTACTGACGCGTCGTCTCAGACTCGACTCAACTCTATCCTAGGGATCCCGATGTCTGGATATAGGTATTATATCGAATCTCAGTCGATATGAATGAATCAATCCCTAACCGGCATCGATATAATTCATATATCAGTGTCTGGGCGAATCAGCCGCAGAATTGACGACTCAGTCAATAACCCGACGAATCAGTCGGTAATGAGGCGAATCAGCCAATAATCAGACAACTCAGCCTGTAATTAAGCGAATCAGCTTAAGTTTAGACGAATCAGTCAATCACCAGACGAATCAGCCTGTGACTAGGCAAATCAGCCTATAATAAGACGAATCAGTCAATAACCCGACGAATCAGCCGGTGACTAGGCGAATCAGCCTATGACTCAACGACTCAGTAATCAATACATACAGTCAGTATCTAAGCAAATCAATCAATGACTAGCGAATCAGCAGTCATTACATGCAGTCGCTATAAATCAATAGACTACAATCATAAGTCTCATCAATTGCAATTATCAATGCAATAAATGAAAGTATGTGATTTAGGGGGACTCGAGTCAAACCTCGTTCGAGTTGTGCAATCCCAACTCAACATAAATTTATACCTTTCTTTCTGTTACTCTGACTCTGTCGAAGTCTCGAACTCGAAGCCTGTCAATACTCAATCTGACAAGAACAATATCAAGGAGTATAATATCAATACACCACTCGAATCAAATCTGTTCTGCTCAATACTCAATCTAATTCAATATGGACGGCATAACGGTATAATCTCAATATACCCAGCCATATCATATCAGTCAGATATCAATTCTAATATCTCATAATCAATAACAACTCAATTCTGATATCAAATCGGCTCCACAACTACTCCGAAAATCATAACAATTTCATATTCAGTCCGTTTCTTAATCTGACTTCGATTCTATGATGTCTAATATGTCAAGAACAACATATATGAGTTCTATTCAATTCTGACAATATCATAATTTCAAAGCATGTCAAAACGTAGCAAAACTTACGTCCAGTTGTAGCCTGTGTTGTTAGGAACACAGTACTGAAGTCGGATTTCAAATCGAACGGACGGATTTGGCACGATCAAGATTGAAAAATATAAAGAAGCTAAGCTTTTCCCGGAAGCTTTTCTCGATTCCCCTTTCTTCCTTATGAGGAGAAATCGTTTGTCTCTTATATATATATACTTTGCATGTAAATCACACGTGGCTTCTCCCGAATTTTCCAAAAACCCACTCGCGCATATGCGCGCTTCATCTCGCGCATATGCGCCAAAGATTCTGGAACTGTGGCGCATATGCGCGCCTTATCTCGCGCATATGCGCGAGGGCTCCTGGACCCCTCGCGCATATGCGCGTGTTTCTTCGCGCATTTGCGCCGGTCATTTCTTTTGAGATGTTCAGCCGAACATCTCGAGATGTTCGGTTCAACATCTTGGCTTATATTGTAACGATGCCCGACTTCTTCATTCAAGTTCTTATAACCTCATGCGTCACAATCTTGTCAATTAATCAGCATCTGATTACAATAATTAAATCTCGGGCATTACATTTCTCCCCCTCTTAGATCTGAGTTCGTCCTCGAACTCGCAAGTAATCAATTCAGATCTATCCGAAGAAATGTATACAGAGTTTAAATCAGAACTCATCTCAATAAATCTATTCTGAAATCTCCATCGCTGACAAAATCAATCTCACAATACTGGCTATACAACATCCGTATATACCAATCTATAGCTCATGACATATCAGTAATATTAGCTATTATCAATCTATTATCCTCGAATCAAGGATATCATTCCCCTACCAACCGTCATCATCCGACGTTGGCATAATAAATCTGTCAAATCTGATCTGTATTCATTCTTTTATGCCTTCTCTGCAAAAGAATTCTGTAGTATTCACTGTATACTGTCCTGACTATAACTATCTCATTACTCATCTGATAAACTGATAGCTATTATCACGCAGTTATATTAAATCATATCAATTAGTGTTAACATCCAGCACTAAAGCTGCATAGTGCTAACATCCAGCACTAAAGCTGTGCCAAGGTCTTCCACTAGCTGGATAACCCATTTTGACTGCCTGTCAATCTGTAAAACAATCTAAGAGAGAGTTCATGATATATTCTATCACGAATACAAACTCAAGCAACATTACAATCTGACATAATCTACTATGACATTCTGATCTTTTTGACCACTTTTCTGACATCGATCTGTGTCATTTGGTCATGTTTGTACGTTATCTGGTACAAACTGATAGATATAGATTGAACAATCTGTCAATCACAATCATATCATATCTCAATCTGAAGAAAATGGCGGTAATTTCATTACGAAAGCCATAGAAATGTACTCTCATTTCTATTTAGAACTATACAATTCTGTAATAAATCTTCTGAGTTCTATCTTTCTATCTTTTTTTGTTAGCGATTTAGACATATCAGTACAATTCTGCCAACATTTCAATACATTTCTGTTATAACTGATCTCATCTGTCTATATCACAACTATCTAGTTCGAATACAATACAGTCTCAATCATCAGACTGAACACTGAATCCATGACTGTAAGCATCTGACAATATCTGTTCTTTCTTATTCGAACTATTTGATATATACACATCAGTTAATAACATAAATTAAAGAGGAAATACCTACCTGGTATTCGGCTTTAACTATCACTATCAAGCTTTGCTGTACAATTCTGACACATCTGATATCACAGAATAATCAATCTCATACAACATACACAATCACATATCTGTTACTCTGATCGACACTCTGTTTTGATTATCGATATTGAGTTCTAAACATTCTACTTAGCTTTTTGAACTGCTAACGTTTCAAAATCAACTCTGGTTCGGACGGTACAATATAATCTCCATTGTCTACAATCCGTCTCAACCACGTATCCAGAATAACATCAATATTCAATCAGATTCAAACATGCTAAATTCATAAACCACAACTGTCTGACACTGATGTCAACCTCAGCTGACTAATCACGGTTTAACTCTGGTAAAATCACCAAACATATCATATTCAGATATAACACATCCTGAATGCAATCTGTCTCAGTCAGGATTCGAAATTTTAACAATTTCTAATATCAGCTCAAGGCTAAAATCAATCTCTCTGATTGGAATCAAATCTGAAGTTTTATCAGAGAAAACATCGAGAACTTTCTTATCATTGGTAAATCAGCCAATGATAGACTCAGCTTCAGTAAATCAACTGAATACATAAGGAGTTACTCTGCTCCTTTCTGTAAGAATCGAGTCATAGCTGGTACGAATATCAAAGGAATTCTCAACCTAGAATCCTTATCGTACAATATTCATCCCTTGGCCATCTCAGATCTGATTCTCACCATCTTCTGGAACTAATCTATGGTAGCTCTGTACTTGATCAGCATAGCAATATCAGTAATGCAGTTCCAAAATCATAGAACACCAGTACAATCATCTACCACACAATCTAACTCGATCTCATTCTCATCCTACTGCAGTATACAAGATCTAACAGAAATCGCTGATACAAGATCTTTTCCCAAACGAACAGAAACAAATACTACAGTAAATAGGGACTCAACAAATAATGCATACATCAATGCAAGTCTTTCAGAAATAATAGTATGTGAAGCACCGGTATTCCTCAATACATATGCAGGATAATCAAACAAATCAGTTACCTGCAACATCATCATCTGGTGCTTCCTGAGCCTGCTCCTCGGTCAAAGCAAATACTCTGGCCTGCTGTCTAGGAGGATGGCCAACTGTCTGGCTTCCTCCTGGTCTCTGCTGTGACTGAGATGGTGCTGGCTGAAATGAAGGAACGGCAGCTGATCGTCTACTCCACTGTGCCGCCGGTCCAGATGGTTCAGCTCCCTGGGATCTTTGGGAACCCCTCTGTGGACATACTCTGGCAAAATGTCCCTGTTGTTTGCAGAAGTGGCAACTACCAAGTACTCCTTGGCATTGCTCAGTGGAATGTCTCCCTCCACAATTTCCGCAGTAAACGCCGGTATAACTCTGCTGAGAACCACTAGAGCTAGAAGAACTGCCACCAGGCTTCTTAAACTGCTTTCCTCTAGACTTAAGAAAATCTTTCGTTCCACCACTGCTACTGCCACTCTCGAATCGGGGAGGTGGTTGCGGTGGTCTCGACACTGGAGGAACAAATTCAGCTCCTCTCTGCCTTATCAGGCCTGCTTCAGCGCCCTTTGCTCTATTCATGGCATCAGCAAAGTTATTTGGTCGTCCTGTGTTCACCAATGTAAAAATATCGGGATTCAAGCCATTGATGAACTGATCAGCAACGGCTTCGTCATTTTCAGACACATGTGGAGCAAACTTCAACAAGGTAGAGAACTTGGTCACATATTCTTCAATGTTCAGCTGACCCTGTCTCAAATTAGCAAACTCTGCTCCCTTGTCTTTTCTGTACGATATTGGGAAAAATCTCTGATAAAACTCAGTTTTAAACACATCTCAAGTACTAATCGTACCTCGTTGCTCCAAGGCCCTTTTCATTGTAATCCACCAGCTTTGTGCAACATCCAGCAACTGGTGTCCAATCAATTTAATCCGGCGCTCATCACTGTACTCCAGTAAATCAAACAGCAACTCAATGCTACCTAACCAACTCTCACACTCGACTGATGTTTCAGTACCTTTCAGAGTGGGTGGTTTGAATGACTGAAACCTCTTCAGCAAGGTTTCCATTGGAGTCGGTGTTACATCCATTGGAGGATTCGATGTACTACCCTGTTCTGGGATTCGTCTAGGAGGCATATCTGAAACTCAAAAGGATTAGTAATCCAATCCAACACATCTGTTTCAATTCAGTCTCTCCTCCGATCATCTTACTGCTGATCGAGAATCAGTTCAGATTCGTTCCCAATAATACATATTACACAATCAAATCAGATAAGTCAAGTAACATGTATGATATAACGCAGTAAGACATGCTAGCATTCAAAAGCAGGAAAGAAAACCTCAATCTACCCCGCTCACTAGCCTCTTCTATCTCAATCTAAAGAATCTACACTTCTGGTACCTACGGCTCTGATACCACCTGTTGTGGGGACCCGGACGCTAATCAAGTTCTTAATCATCATTGGGACTAATTAATCAATTATAAAACAGGGTCTAATTTTTTTTTTTTAAAATACAAAGCGGAAACGTAATGTAATTTAATCAAATTACATATTAAGCATGAACATACAAATCTTGTGTTATCTACAAGAATTCAACTAGGTTCAACTACATATCAGTGCTGAATTGTAGTATCCCGATTCCTAATTTGGATTAATTATTTTCGGTGGGATCGGAAGGACCGAACCGGGTTCGGATCGTCCGATCATGGTTC
Organism: Primulina eburnea; assembly: GCF_022965805.1. Taxonomy (NCBI): domain Eukaryota; kingdom Viridiplantae; phylum Streptophyta; class Magnoliopsida; order Lamiales; family Gesneriaceae; genus Primulina; species Primulina eburnea. Next base: position 36,883,955 of record NC_133107.1, on the reverse strand, counting down.
GGATCGTCCGAGCCAGATGTCGGATCGTCCGAGCCAGGTGGCTGGACCCGTGGCAGACATGCAGAATTCGGATCGTCCGAGCAAGGGTTCGGATCGTCCGAGACAGGTGGCTGGACACGTAGAACGCATGCAAGGTTCGGATCGTCCGAAGTGGGTCCCGATCGTCCGAAGTGTACCGGATCGGAGCTTCCGAAGTGGATCGGATCGTCCGAACATTGGTTATAAATAGAGGCGCGAGGCTTCATTTCTTACTCGCCATTTCAGAGCGTTCCAGAGCGTTTTAGTCGTTTCTGAGAGGTTTCTAGTCTTTCCCGAGGTTCAGGCACTAGCAGGGAGCTACTGGCTTTGTAGCGGAGCTGTGCTCTAGTTGGGAGCTAGCGGCATTAGCGGGCTAGCGACGGACGAAGGCTTGGAATAGACCTGTTTGTCTGGTTTTCCAGTGGATTAGGATTGCAGTGATAGAGGTACGAAAGTACTATCCGAGATATCCTGGTCGAGTATACATTCTTATATGTGTTGCATGATTATGTGGTGCATTGATATATGTCATATGATGCATGCTATTATGTCACGCTGTATGATGCATGTTGCATTTCATGTTGAGCCGTATCTCCTTCGAGATAGCCTTTACTGTTGAGCTGTATCTCTTTCGAGGTAAGCTATATCTTGTGGGGCCGCTCAGCCCTGTCTTGTGTTGTGGACGCATGGACACCGAGAGTACACAGTGGCCGACGGGTCCGGAGGGCTTCGGTGATCCGGGACATTTTAGGTCCACGTCTGTTCTTGTAGTGGATGCAGTGACCCAGAGGAGTACCGCGCGGCACTATCCACTTGGCGCCTCTAGACTGAGCATATTGAGATCCTTTGTTACTCCTGTTTCTTGACTACCCTGGTATCATATCATAGCATGTGCATTTCATATAGGTTTGTATACTCATGCTTTTGTACTGGGCGTTCTTATCGCTCATGTCCTCGGTTTTGTTTATCTTGGACACCCCATTCCCACAGGGCAGGCCTCAGGTTGGACAGCTCAGGAGGAGGAGGAGGAGGACGTTGAGTAGCTGGTTGGTTTAGTTCTTCGGTATCTTTTTGATTCGATATGGTTGTACCGTATATTTCATTTTAGTTGAGTTGTCCTGGATTTTCGATTGGGTTGTATAACTATCTTTTGGTGACAGTTTTCCGCCTTTATTTCTGATTGTTTTTAATTAAGTTAATCGCATGCTTAGTTCTTGATTAGTAGGTGATTCTGGAACGGGTCACTACATTTATGGTATCAGAGCATGCTTACGATTTTGGGATATAGATTTCTGTTTTGTGATTTTCGTTGACCATTTTACCATTTTCCCCATTCTATCTTGTAGCGATGGCTGACCACTTTGGTGATGAGAGTAGTCAGGGAAGTGTAGGTCGTTGGGGTGACCAGGACGATCGTAGGCGTCATCGTGAACATCGTCATCGTCGGGATGGTCCTAGGCGTTTTGATTTGCACCGTTTCATTCAGATGGGGCCTAAGCCTTTAGTCGGCGGTGAGACTCCCGATGATGCTGAGGATTGGTTAGAGCGCATGGAGAGCTGTTTCCGTGCATTCCAGTGCACCGAGGAGCAGAAGATAGAGACCCTTAGTTTTCTTCTCGAGGGCCGTGCGCGTAAGTGGTGGCGATCGACTTCTGCGCCGATAGTTCAGTCCCAGGGTAGGGTGACTTGGGCCGATTTCCGTGCGGCTTTCATGCAGCTATACTTTCCTCCAGCCCTTCGCCAGGCAAAGACGATTGAGCTCCTGAACCTTAAGCAGGGTAGTATGTCTGTTGATGAATATCAGCAGAAGTTCTTCGAGTTGTTACCCTTTGCTCCTCATATCAGTGGCAGTTCTGAGGCCAAGTATGACCATTTCCTTCAGGGTCTTAACCAGGAGATTTTTGATCGAGTCACTGTCTGTGATAATCCTACTTCTTATGATGGGTTAGTGAACCGGTGTCGCCAAGCAGAGATCAGTCTCCAGCGTGGTAGGGCTATTCTTTCTTCTAGACCTCCGAGTACTTTGAGCCCTCGATCTCAGTCTTTCAAGAAGTCAGGTTCTTCTTCTTCTGGATCTGGATCACGGTCTAGCGGTGTTTTTCGTTTGGTAAGAAGAAGGTTTCTTGTGTGCATTGTGGGAAGAACCATCCATCGGAGCAATGCCGATCAGCCGCGGGAGCTTGTTTTCAGTGCGGAGAGATGGGTCATATCAAGAAGAATTGTCCTCAGTTGCGAGGTGGAGCAGGATCTGGTTCCGGATCTCAGACGACTGTTCAGCAGAGGAGGCAGGGTCAGGCAGTGGGTAGTTCAAATCTTCGACCTCGTGCCCAAGGTCAGGTTTTTGCGCTGAACCAGGATCAGGCTGCAGATGAGACAGAGAGAGTCATAGCAGGTACTTTTCGTTTATGCGGTATTCCTGCTTTTGTTCTTATTGATACCGGAGCATCACATTCATTCATCTCTGCACGATTTGTTAAGAGTCATAAGTTACCGTATGTTTCTCTAGACGTCATTCTTTCCGTTTCTACCCCGATGGGTCATTCGGTGTTAGCTAAGCGTCTAGTGATGGGTTGTCCCTTAGATTTTGAGGGTAACGAATTGATTGCGAATCTTATGATCCTGGAGATGGAAGATTTTGATTGTATTCTAGGTATAGACCTATTGACTACCTACCGAGCTACCGTGGATTGTTACCAGAAGCTTGTTCAGTTTCGTACGACTGAGAGCTCTAGTTGGTTTTTCTATGGTGAGGGAGCGCGACCTCCGATGCCAGTGGTATCTGCTCTGAAAGCCTGTCATGCTTTAGAGGCGGGCGGGGAAGGCTACCTCATCTATGCGATTGATTCCTCCACAGGTAGTGTTGGTATAGATGATATTCCAGTGGTTTGTGAATTTCCTGATGTTTTTCCAGATGAGATTCCTGGTTTTCCTCCGGTTAGAGAGGTGGAATTTGGCATTGAGTTAATGCCAGGGACTGCACCGATTTCTCGTGCCCCCTATCGTCTTGCTCCGTCAGAGATGAGAGAATTGAAGCAGCAATTGCAGGATCTTCTTGATAAAGGTTATATTCGCCCGAGTGTTTCACCTTGGGGAGCTCCAGTCTTGTTTGTCAAGAAAAAGGATGGATCGATGCGATTGTGTATTGATTATCGCCAGCTGAATCGTGTGACGATCAAAAACAAGTATCCATTACCTCGTATTGATGACTTGTTCGATCAGCTTCAGGGTACCTCTGTTTACTCCAAGATTGACTTGCGATCGGGTTATCATCAGATGAGAGTCAGAGATGATGATATTTCCAAGACTGCATTTCGTACTCGATATGGGCATTACGAGTTTCTAGTTATGCCATTCGGATTGACGAATGCGCCAGCGGTGTTCATGGATCTAATGAACCGAGTCTTTCGGGATTTTCTGGATCAGTTTGTTGTGGTTTTCATCGATGATATCTTGATTTATTCTCACAGTGTGGAAGAGCATATCCAGCACTTGAGGATTGTGTTGCAGATTCTTCGCGAGAAGCAATTGTATGCTAAGCTGAGTAAGTGCGAGTTCTGGATTGATCGTGTAGTATTCCTTGGTCATGTGATTTCCAAGGAAGGAATTTCTGTGGATCCCAGCAAGATTGAGGCAGTGCTGAATTGGTCACGTCCTATGACGGTGGCTGAGATCCGTAGTTTCCTAGGTCTGGCAGGGTATTATCGTCGCTTCATTGTGAATTTCTCTCAGGTAGCTAGACCATTGACGCAACTTACTCGGAAGGATGTTACATTTGAGTGGTCATCTGAGTGCGAAGATAGTTTCAGAGAGCTTCGTCGACTTCGGACTTCGGCACCTGTTTTGGCGTTACCGTCAGGATCTGATGGTTTCAGTGTTTACACCGATGCCTCTTTTCAAGGCTTAGGGTGTGTGTTGACGCAGAATGATCATGTGATCGCTTACGCATCCAGGCAGTTAAAACCTCACGAGGAGAAGTACCCTATTCATGATCTAGAATTAGCTGCTATTGTGTTTGCGCTAAAAATCTGGCGTCATTATTTGTACGGGGTTAAGTTTGAAATTTTTACTGATCATAAGAGTCTGAAGTATCTGTTCACTCAGGCTGAGTTGAACATGAGACAACGTCGTTGGATGGATCTACTTAAAGATTATGACTGCGAGATCAAGTACCATCCAGGTTCTGCGAATCTCACAGCCGATGCTCTTAGTCGCAAGGTGAGAGCCTCTGCACTTCAGACCAGTGCTATGATTAGTACTATCCAGGATTGTTGTTCGTTGGGATTTAATTTCAAACATCGGAAAGGTATGGAGAGCATTCGTGTTGCTACCATTTTATCTGAGCCAATTTTGTTCGCTCGGATTCGAGATGCTCAGATGTCTGATCTCAAGACTCAGAGATTAGCTCGGTTGGCTGGTGGAGATAGTAATTTCCATTATCAGTCTAATGGTCTTCTGTGTTTGTCTAATCGGGTTGTAGTACCAGAGGATGATACTTTGAGGGAAGAGATCTTATCTCAGGCCCATCGAAGCAAGTTGAGTGTTCATCCGGGAAGCAATAAGATGTATAAATATTTGAGGACACGATTTTGGTGGAAAGGGATGAAGCGCAGCGTTTATCAGTTTGTTTCCAAGTGTCTTCTTTGTCAGCAGGTTAAGGCAGAGCACCGTCGACCGGGAGGATTATTGCTGAACTTACCTATTCCTGAATGGAAGTGGGAGCATATCGCGATGGACTTCATTACTCACTTACCATTGTCTTCGAGGAATAGTGATGCTATTTGGGTAGTGGTGGATCGACTCACCAAGTCTGCTCATTTTCTGCCATATAACCGTGATTTCACTTTCGATCGTATGGCTCGCTTGTATATTCAAGAGATTTTACGTCTGCATGGAGTGCCAGTCAGTATTGTTAGTGACAGAGATCCTCGTTTTACCTCACGATTTTGGGGTAGTTTCCAGTCAGCATTGGGCACTTCACTAAGTTTGAGTACGGCTTATCATCCAGAGACCGACGGTCAGACAGAGAGGACTATCCGTACACTTGAGGATATGATGCGAGCTTGTGTTATGGATTTCGGACCCGCTTGGCAGGATCATTTGCCTTTGATTGAGTTCGCGTACAACAACAGCTATCATCGTAGTATTGGTATGGCACCATTTGAGGCGTTGTATGGGCGACGTTGTCGTACTCCATTATTCTGGGACGAAGTTGGGGAACGACATGTTGAGGGACCGGAGTTAGTCCAGCAGGCTATTGATAAGGTTGCAGTAATCAAGAAACGGATTAAGATCGCTCAGGATCGACAGGCTAGTTATGCGAACACCAAGCGGCGACCTCTTTATTTTCAGCCAGGTGAGAAAGTGTTTCTCCGAGTTTCGCCTTTTCGCAGGATTTTGAGATTTGGTCTCAAGGGTAAGCTGTCTCCGAGATTTATTGGTCCATTTGAAATATTGGAAAGCGTGGGAGATTTGGCTTACAGACTTGCATTGCCGCCATACCTATCAAGTATTCATGATGTATTCCACGTATCTTTGTTGAGACGATACGTAGCAGATGAGTCTCACATCTTGCATCCCTCTGAAGTTCAACTAAATTCGGATTTGTCTTACGTGGAACGACCAGTGCGGATTCTCGATCGCAAAGACAAGGTATTGCGGAATAAGATCATTCCTCTTGTCTTAGTTCAGTGGCAGCGCAGAGGCACTGAAGAAGCCACTTGGGAGCTAGAGAGTCGTATGCGTTCGGAGCATCCAGAGCTCTTTTGAGTTGTACTGTAGTTGTACTATGGATGTGTGTGTGTGTTTTCCGTTGTAATCCAAAGATCAGTTGTGTTCAACAACAATTGAGATATAATAACAATGTTGTTACTCCTTTTTGTTCATCCTATAAACCTGATTTCGAGGACGAAATCTTTTTAAGGGGGAGAGAATGTAGTATCCCGATTCCTAATTTGGATTAATTATTTTCGGTGGGATCGGAAGGACCGAACCAGGTTCGGATCGTCCGATCATGGTTCGGATCGTCCGAGCCAGATGTCGGATCGTCCGAGCCAGGTGGCTGGACCCGTGGCAGACATGCAGAATTCGGATCGTCCGAGCAAGGGTTCGGATCGTCCGAGACAGGTGGCTGGACACGTAGAACGCATGCAAGGTTCGGATCGTCCGAAGTGTACCGGATCGGAGCTTCCGAAGTGGATCGGATCGTCCGAACATTGGTTATAAATAGAGGCGCGAGGCTTCATTTCTTACTCGCCATTTCAGAGCGTTCCAGAGCGTTTTAGTCGTTTCTGAGAGGTTTCTAGTCTTTCCCGAGGTTCAGGCACTAGCAGGGAGCTACTGGCTTTGTAGCGGAGCTGTGCTCTAGTTGGGAGCTAGCGGCATCAGCGGGCTAGCGACGGACGAAGGCTTGGAATAGACCTGTTTGTCTGGTTTTCCAGTGGATTAGGATTGCAGTGATAGAGGTACGAAAGTACTATCCGAGATATCCTGGTCGAGTATACATTCTTATATGTGTTGCATGATTATGTGGTGCATTGATATATGTCATATGATGCATGCTATTATGTCACGCTGTATGATGCATGTTGCATTTCATGTTGAGCCGTATCTCCTTCGAGATAGCCTTTACTTTTGAGCTGTATCTCTTTCGAGGTAAGCTATATCTTGTGGGGCCGCTCAGCCGTCTTGTGTTGTGGACGCGTGGACACCGAGAGTACACAGTGGCCGACGGGTCCGGAGGGCTTCGGTGATCCGGGATGTAGTGACCCGTTCCAGAATCACATACTAATCAAGAACTAAGCATGCGATTAACTTAATTAAAAACAATTAGAAATAAAAGCGGAAAACTGTCACCAAAAGATAGTTATACAACCCAATCGAAAAATCCAGGACAACTCAAACTAAAATGAAATATACGGTACAACCATATCGAATCAAAAAGATATCGAAGAACTAAACCAACCATCTACTCAACGTCCTCCTCCTCCTCCTCCTGAGCTGTCCAACCTGAGGCCTGCCCCGTGGGAATGGGGTCTCCAAGATAAACAAAACCGAGGACGTGAGCGATAAGAACGCCCAGTACAAAAGCATGAGTATACAAACCTATATGAAATGCACATGCTATGATATGATACCAGGGTAGTCAAGAAATAGGAGTCACAAAAGATCTCAAAATGCTCAGTCTAGAGGCGCCAAGTGGATAGTGCCGCGCGGTACTCCTCTGGGTGACTGCATCCACTACAAGAACAGACGTGGACCTAAAATGTCCCGGATCACCGAAGCCCTCCGGACCCATCGGCCACTGTGTACTCTCGGTGTCCATGCGTCCACAACACAAGACAGGGCTGAGCGGCCCCACAAGATATAGCTTATCTCGAAAGAGATACAGCTCAACAGTAAAGGCTATCTCGAAGGAGATACGGCTCAACATGAAATGCAACATGCATCATAAAACGTGACATAATAGCATGCATCATATGACATATATCAATGCACCACATAATCATGCAACACATATAAGGATGTATACTCGACCAGGATATCTCGGATAGTACTTTCGTACCTCTATCACAGCAAGCCTAGCCTTACGCAACACCGCTAATCAGGTCTAGAACAAGCCTACGCATCAAAAGCATACCCAATGAACAATACTACCATGCTCGACTAGCAAAACCAGTACTACCAAAGGTTTAGGGTTTACCTTCGTCCGTCGACAGCCCTTTGATGTCGATTGCCTCGTAACTCAGGCGTCACTACGCTACTAATCCTGGCAGCTCTTGGCTAACGCTCGACCGACAAACTAACCCTAGAAACCTTCCAAACCTCTCAAAATGAGACACAACTTCAAGAATTGACAATACAAAATGAGGAAATCCGAGCACTATTTATAGGCTATGTTCGGATCCACCGAACCCACTTCGGAACGTCCGAACTCCCACGTGTCCATCGGCTCTTGACACCTCATGATCGGATCCACCGAACCTACACTTCGGATCATCCGAACTTGCATGCAAACTGACGTGTCGATCAACTCTTGACACCTCATGATCGGATCCACCGAACCCACTTCGGATCGTCCGAACTCTTCGGTGCTACCGAACCATCTTCGGTCCGTCCGATCATGACCACGGTCAAAATTACACATTAAACCTTCTTAATCACCATTAATCCGTTAATTACCCAATTTGGAATTCGGGCTACTACACGGGACATTTTAGGTCCACGTCTGTTCTTGTAGTGGATGCAGTGACCCAGAGGAGTACCGCGCGGCACTATCCACTTGGCGCCTCTAGACTGAGCATATTGAGATCCTTTGTTACTCCTGTTTCTTGACTACCCTGGTATCATATCATAGCATGTGCATTTCATATAGGTTTGTATACTCATGCTTTTGTACTGGGCGTTCTTATCGCTCATGTCCTCGGTTTTGTTTATCTTGGACACCCCATTCCCACAGGGCAGGCCTCAGGTTGGACAGCTCAGGAAGAGGAGGAGGAGGACGTTGAGTAGCTGGTTGGTTTAGTTCTTCGGTATCTTTTTGATTCGATATGGTTGTACCGTATATTTCATTTTAGTTGAGTTGTCCTGGATTTTCGATTGGGTTGTATAACTATCTTTTGGTGACAGTTTTCCGCCTTTATTTCTGATTGTTTTTAATTAAGTTAATCGCATGCTTAGTTCTTGATTAGTAGGTGATTCTGGAACGGGTCACTACATGAATCCTATGTTGCTTCGAAGCCCGGATCTCCACGCTATCTAATCTTCTCTCATCCTCTTCTTGACCCTGATCCAGCCCCACCTGTTGTCATGCACACATACAAAACAAGACAACAGCCGGATAACTCCGGTGAGATATAAATATCCCAGTATAAACAATGTAAATATGCAGTCATATAAAAACATATACGAAAGCATATAAGAATTATTCATAACATGTCTCAAATCAGAAACATAAATTCATATCAAACATTCAATAATCATGAATGGCATAAACAATGTAAATCAACATGTCATATCAGACTCAACTCAACCGACGCGTCGTCTCAAACTCGACTCTACTGACGCGTCGTCTCAGACTCGACTCAACTCTATCCTAGGGATCCCGATGTCTGGATATAGGTATTATATCGAATCTCAGTCGATAGGAATGAATCAATCCCTAAACGGCATCGATATAATTCATATATCAGTGTCTGGACGAATCAGCCGCAGAATTGACGACTCAGTCAATAACCCGACGAATCAGCCGGTAATGAGGCGAATCAGCCAATAATCAGACAACTCAGCCTGTAATTAAGCGAATCAGCTTAAGTTTAGACGAATCAGTCAATCACCAGACGAATCAGCCGGTGACTAGGCGAATCAGCCTATAATAAGACGAATCAGTCAATAACCCGACGAATCAGCCGGTGACTAGGCGAATCAGCCTATGACTCAACGACTCAGTAATCAATACATACAGTCAGTATCTAAGCAAATCAATCAATGACTAGCGAATCAGCAGTCATTACATGCAGTGGCTATAAATCAATAGACTACAATCATAAGTCTCATCAATTGCAATTATCAATGCAATAAATGAAAGTATGTGATTTAGGGGGACTCGAGTCAAACCTCGCTCGAGTTGTGCAATCCCAACTCAACATAAATGTATACCTTCCTTTCTGTTACTCTGACTCTGTCGAAATCTCGAACTCGAAGCCTGTCAATACTCAATCTGACAAGAACAATATCGAGGAGTATAATATCAATATACCACTCGAATCAAATCTGTTCTGCTCAATACTCAATCTAATTCAATATGGACGGCATAACGGTATAATCTCAATATACCCAGCCATATCATATCAGTCAGATATCAATTCTAATATCTCATAATCAATAACAACTCAATTCTGATATCAAATCGGCTCCACAACTACTCCGAAAATCATAACAATTTCATATTCAGTCCGTTTCTTAATCTGACTTCGATTCTATGATGTCTAATATGTCAAGAACAACATATATGAGTTCTATTCAATTCTGACAATATCATAATTTCAAAGCATGTCAAAACGTAGCAAAACTTACGTCTAGTTGTAGCCTGTGTTGTTAGGAACACAGTACTGAAGTCGGATTTCAAATCGAACGGACGGATTTGGCACGATAAAGATTGAAAAATATAAAGAAGCTAAGCTTTTCCCGGAAGCTTTTCTCGATTCCCCTTTCTTCCTTATGAGGAGAAATCATTTGTCTCTTATATATATATATATATACTTTGCATGTAAATCACACGTGGCTTCTCCCGAATTTGCCAAAAACCCACTCGCGCATATGCGCGCTTCATCTCGCGCATATGCGCCAAAGATTCTGGAACTGTGGCGCATATGCGCGCCTTATCTCGCGCATATGCGCGAGGGCTCCTGGACCCCTCGCGCATATGCGCGTGTTTCTTCGCGTATGTGCGCCGGTCATTTCTTTTGAGATGTTCAGCCGAACATCTCGAGATGTTCGGTTGAACATCTTGTCTTATATTGTAACGATGCCCGACTTCTTCATTCAAGTTCGTATAACCTCATGCGTCACAATCTTGTCAAGTAATCAGCATCTGATTACAATAATTAAATCTCGGGCATTACAAGTATTATAAATTACAAAAAATTTAAGTTGTATCTTATAAATCAATAATACTACAAATAATAATTTTTATAATAACAAATTTTCATACTACGCATGTCAAATACATTAATAAGAAATGAAATTAATTGTAATATTTATTTGTATTTAAATAGTCAAGAATAAAATTAACAATAATCAAAACTTCATCTACAAAAATTAATCACAAATAAATAATTTATCAATTTCAATCAAACTACAAAATTTAATTTGGAGTATAAGTACCTCGTATGTGGAGAAGAAGAAATTGATATTGAGTAGCTTCAACAATTAAATATATTCAACACTGAAAGAAAATATATCACTTCAATCGGCCGAAAGAATTTGAATAACACTTCAAAAAATTTCATAGCAACAAAGAATGATGATAACAAATGTTCTCTATACGTTCATCGATTTTATAAGCTATTTTTCAATATTCGGTCTAAAACACGCCATTTAACAGGGCGTGTTAATTGATTTTAGCTGATACATCTCATCATTCTGTCAACGCAAATTATTTTGAGCTGCTCGTGACACCTCATTGAAAGCGGACCGGTTACGGTGGCCGGAAGCGCAACGGAAGTTTAAAAAATCAAATTTTTACTCAAAATTTCGGCCACCCCTATCTTTTGTGCAACAAATACAATAACACACAAAATGTCATACATAGGGTGTAAGAAAGTATACCTATCAACCTCTTGAGGTTGATGTATGGCTCCAACTAAGGTGTAAACACCTTAGCTCTTGAATGGCATGAAGATCTACAAGCTCTCCTCCAAAACCTTGAAACTTTCCTTCAAATTAGGCCCACCACCAACTAGGTAGATCCCCTCACAATTTGCACTAGAAAAATGTGAGGATTTTTCAAAGAGAAGTGTGTGTTTTCTCCAACAAATTGAAGAACACAAAAGAAGAGAAAAATGGAGAGAAAAAGGAGGTGAGGTTTCGGCCACATTGAGTGTAGAATGAGGGAGGAGAATCAAGTCTTGGGGTTGCAAAAAGTTGATACAAAAAGTTGCATGCCAACCAATATTTTATTCAAAAGTATTCCCCAACTCTTCACCTCCCATGCATTCATATAATATAGTTTTCTATCAAATAAAAAACCATAGACTAAATTTAATTATCTCAAACATATTTGAGACAAATTAAATATTACTTGAATTTACTCAAGTCCCACTAGTTAAATAATTATTTTAATTGAGCTCTACTAGACTCAATATTATTTAATTAATCCAACACTTGAATTAATTTAATTATTTGGGCTCTACTAGGCCCACTAGTGTTTAATTAATTCAACACTTGAATTAATTTAATTTAGTCCATAATAATGTTTATGAAAATCACAATTTTCAAAAACATTAGTCACTTGGCCAAATTTTAATTTAGGAACACTTCCATAAATCAAAATTTACATTTCTCTCATAGAAGTCATACTTCTATTTTTCTTTACACTTATAAACACATTTATAAGCCGTTCAACACTTTGAACTATTTTCTCCTTTATAGAAGTCATACTTCTAATTTTCCTTACGCTTATAAACTCCTTTATAAGCCGTTCAACACATTGAACTATTTTTTACTTCTCATCGGGATTTACAAAGCTAGTACTTGTGTGGCCCTCAATGGTTCATTGATACAACTAGCCGTGGGTTCACATCTCCATGTGATTCGGACTAAACATGTCCTTATACGAGCATACCCCAATTGCTCCATTCTTATTTATCAACACCTTGATAATAAGAACGTCAGAACTCAAGTCTGATAGTACCCAACCAATCATGTTAAACGCCTAGCAGCATCGCTTACATGATTCCCTAGGTATCAAATGATAGTGCCTGCAAGAACCATTCAATTATGGTTAGCGTACAGTACGGTCCCTTCAACTCATATATCCCGATCGATTCGACAACCATTGGTTTATCGAGAGTTGTCAATGAATCGATACTATGTGTCATGTCGTAGTTGCATCGATGGTGTAATCTATGAAACACCTTTCATAATTACAACCATACTCTGGCCAGAGATTTCGATCTACATACACATGATAACACATAGGATATCCATACCCGAAGGTAAGCGGTGAATCCCCGACTACAATGCATCGACTCCTATGTGTTTCGACAGAACACCCAACCTTGCCACCTGATGACCCCATGAGAGTCGGTAAACAAGTCAAAGTGTAATTCTAGCACATAGAGTCTCAATGTTGTCCCGGGTCATAAGGACTAATTCTGTACAACCATAAACCAGGACTTTTCCACTCGATAAGTGAGAACCACTTGGAAAGTCCTTTTATGGAGGGTTGTTCAGTGCACTCTACAAGGAGCACCTATCTGCATGTTCGGACATCACAATGTCCCCTACCAATGAAACATGGTACTCACATCGCAGATACTAGTCTCTAACTCGAGCGGCCTATATCCTTTTTAGTGGCGGCTGAATCGACTAGGAACCGTTTAGAATATACAGTATTACAAATATGAGTTTCATGATACTCATCATATGAGCATCTCATATTCTTTCTACTATTTGTATATTCAAGGGCTTTATCTATGTAGCTAGCATGGGTATACAGATAAAAATTTGCCAAAATAATAATTTCAAATATTATTAAAATAAAGACTGCTTATTCATAGAGTTTCATTGTGAACACTCGGCCAACACTTGGCTCGACGGACACCTACTCTAACACTCATCACTCTCCAACCACAATTCTAATTATTAATAATAATAATTAAAAACAAAAACAAAATCAAGCCACACAATCCAAGATGGCTTGACTTGAATTTTTAAAAAATGCAACCGGAAATTTTAAAAAATCAAGTCACGCCATCTAAGATGGCGTGATTTTTTTTATCTAAAAGCTTTCACCCTATTTTCATCGACGTGATACGGTATATTATTAACCTTCTCCTGCATACTTTATTTATTCAATTTTTTTTTTCGCGGTAAACAGTGAAAAAGCCCGAATAAATTACTGAAAATTCTGGATAAGTGATATAATCAAAGCAAAGAACACAATTACAAATAAATACAAGGGAGCAAAATAAAATTAATTCTTGATTATACTTCTCCATCCCTCTAAAAACTGATATTTTTTATTACATTAAAATAGCTTCCTAGGATAATAAATATTGGCAATCACCATCACCTCATTCTTACATTTTATAAACAGACAGACACACTTACATTTTATAAACACACACACACATGTGCGTGTGTCTTACAGAATTTTAGGTTCAAAAAATAATATTAGATACACATCCTTTTTAGAAGACATAAATCAGTCACTGAAGTCCCCTTGTAAGAAGAGCATGCGCCTCACTTCATTAGATAGATCATTCACATGGTTGTCCTCACATCCTGATTGAATTGGATACATGGAGAAAAAAATCAAACAGTGAAACAGAAGTCGGAAAACTACAAGTCAGTGAAATACAGGAGAACGAAACTGGGAAAAACTACACAAAATTTGAAGAAATTTTCTCTCCGGGGGGTGGACTGCCCTTCCTAGCCCCCCATTGGGTCGATCCCTACAAACGCCTAAGCGTTGCTGGAACAGGATGATTTGGAACTATACTTTTGAAGTTCACAGGTATTTAAACCAACATACTTACCTATTTGGATAAGTGCATTCTCCAATTTGAAGAGGTAGTCTCGATTCAGACCCGAAGGGCCTTCTGCTTTGAGAATTTGCCTGTTAAAAATGGCAACGGAACCATGTTAAAATGTCTATAGACCATGTGCCAAGATTTCTTGATGCCGTCTACATTATCTTGGAATAAGAATATTTTTAACCTATTACGTCCATCTAATGCTTATTTAGACATTTGCATCAAGTGTATCCCAGGAAATAAAACGAAAAGTTACTGATATAAACCAACAATATATGTGTCATTATCGATCAACGCTTCAACTCAAAATCTAAGAACCATGCAGCAGAGGTTCCTAAGATACAATGGTTACGAAGCACATCTCGCATTAGCAATATTCGTGTTATCTTGTCTGTCAAACATCATTAGGCAACAATACATTTAGCCCAATGATATAAACAAGAACTTAGAGGGACCAAAACTTATAACTTTTTGCTAAACGTGCATCTTCATTTCCATATAATCTTGGCAGGTCAAAGCCACGTACTTAGTGACACACAGGTACGTCGCCCAGGCAAACCTTTAACAAAAATCCAGAGTTCTGAGCATCATATTAATAATAGACTCAAAAGTTCGCATGCTTTGATACTGATTGTCATGTATCACTATGCCAAAAGTTAGCTTTTAGCAGCAGTACACCTTTATATCCCGATTCTATTGACGACAAAAGACCTATACAAAATTACAAGTGACATAAAATACCGCACAAAACAAAGGAAGTTGTTGCTCACAAAGGTCCAACAAGAGATATGGACAAACTGATAATTATTCAACAAGGCCGCAGTACCATCTTAGGAGCTCCAGATTCGCTAATGAGCTTGAGCTCAAATGTTTAAAATCCGATTCTATTTTCAATATTTTTAAATACATCTTGTAACGACCCATTACAGGCCCAGTGGACCGCCCATACGGCCCACTGCCAACCGACCCAAGGCTATCCCGATCTTGGGCTCCCTCTATGGGGCCTTTGTCCCTCACGGGCTTTCCATAGGCGTCGTATGGTTACTCATAGAACTTCTATAGTCCAGGCTATAGTTTGTGCCTTCCAAGAATGGAACCCAAGACCTCCCTGGATATAAGGTACTTGGCAACATATCTTGTACCAATTGAGCGCCTTTTATTGTAACGACCCATTACAGGCCCAGTGGACCGCCCATACGGCCCACTGCCAACCGACCCAAGGCTATCCCGATCTTGGGCTCCCTCTATGGGGCCTTTGTCCCTCACGGGCTTTCCATAGGCGTCGTATGGTTACTCATAGAACTTCTATAGTCCAGGCTATAGTTTGTGCCTTCCAAGAATGGAACCCAAGACCTCCCTGGATATAAGGTACTTGGCAACATATCTTGTACCAGCTCAATTGGTACAAGATATGTTGCCAAGTACCTTATATCCAGGGAGGTCTTGGGTTCCATTCTTGGAAGGCACAAACTATAGCCTGGACTATAGAAGTTCTATGAGTAACCATACGACGCCTATGGAAAGCCCGTGAGGGACAAAGGCCCCATAGAGGGAGCCCAAGATCGGGATAGCCTTGGGTCGGTTGGCAGTGGGCCGTATGGGCGGTCCACTGGACCTGTAATGGGTCGTTACACATCTTAAACGCAGAGTTTAAAGATTTTAGCCGAAAAGTACATACACTGCAATTTCTTCAACTGAGGCAGGTCCCAAGTAGTTCTTGTTGAGTTTCTTATCTGCAGATGCTATATATCTGAACATTCAAGCCATAATCTTTAGTCCTAAAACTTGATGAATTCAAGCATGAGGTGGCATAGTGCAAAACTTACACCATGACACTGGAAACAGCGGGTGTTGAAACAGAGGACTTCCTGAATAAATGCAGTATATGTAATATGTAAAAGTAATTTAATATCAAATGCAATAACTTTAGCTACCGCTGTATAGGCCGAAGTCTTACGGTGTAAAAATTGACATAAGCCTTCTTGTCATACTGTTTCTCCCTCACTTCAAGATGCTGAAGGATACAAGGAGAAGAAATTTATTGATTTATCTTATGAAAATGAAAGAAATATAAAAAAAATGTCAGTTTTACAGGTTGAGGCACTGCATTGGTTGAAAGAAGACCAAAATAGGGTAATAATCAACTCACGTATATGACGAACATTCTGTAGGTAAGTTATCAACATGTCTACGTCCATTTTATCTTTTACTGAAACAATTAAAATAACTTCCACCATACTAGATTTGCTGAAATATTCTCACGAATGACACACGCAAAGACTTCTGCTCAGGAAAATTAATAACTTCATAAAACCAAAAGGCGTCTCTTAATAAAACCAAAAGGCATGGTGAAAATTTGAAAACGTGTAGGTCTCAGAGAGTGAGGAGCTTATTCAAAAAGCTACTCTTCTGAGCATTTACTAATTAGTTGTTATTCGAGGCAGGGGAAAAAATAAAAATAAACAGCGTTCAGAATCGAGCTACCTCCAAAGCTATCTCTTGATCTTCCTTGTGTATTATCTTGTAGGCAACACCCCACTGACCTTGCATGTCAACAAGTTCTTAAAGTTCACATAACTAGAAAGGAGTTCAGAAACAGCAAAGAAAAATGAAATTGAAATAGGAACAAAAGAATATGTTAACAATGCGACAATATGTGAGCCTTGTCATACAGGAATCTAAATAGATAAAACCTTAGGAAATGAGGTAACTTCAACCTACAATGAATTCACATCTTCAATTCTGTCTTCTTACAAAGGCTGAAAGATTGACATTTGGAACTAACCACACAAACTCAGACACCAGTAAATATGAGAATGTAATCACAAATGTTAAATTCCCGTGAATAAATAATCACAGTTACTTGAACAACCACGTCGATAAATCAGCAATTTCTACAAAAATAGCCCACCAAAAAACAGCAAATCACACAAAGAAAGAATCTATTAAATGCATAAATAAATGAATCAAGAGAGAGCAACGAGATTTAACTGGTGATAAAGAATAAGAACTCACACAAACTTCCCCCTTAGCAGGCTCCAATGTCACTGTTCTACCTGGAAACTCCGGAGTCCCCCTATGATCGGTGCTGCCTGAAAAACCAAAACCCCGAAAAAACACAAAAGAAACACTCATATAATTTCTTGAAAAACCAAAAAAAAAACACAGAACCCAATAATCCTATGGAGCCCAGATGAAGACCTTGGTAGAAGACACGGCGATAGTCTTTAATGAAACCCACAAGCCGATCATCGTAGCGAAAGCCTGCTTTCCATATCAGAGAGCCGTATCCAAATACCCACATCGCCATTTTCTTAAATATGTTATATACCTACAAAATACAGTTTCTTGATTCCTTTTTCTCTCCGATTCTTCAATTTTTGGATAATCTATCGCGCCTCTGCTGCTCTTTAGTCTTCCCCACCCTTTTCCACTCACTCGGACTGAGCGGGGAATGATTGGCGAAAGTGAGTGAGCAGATTAATGGGGATAAGCGGAGATCTACGATGAAGAGATTCATGAAATTGCTCTTTCTTTGTCCCCACCATTTAATCGCATTGTCTTTCTTTACCCAATGAAAACGAGACACGTTATCACTAATATTTGCATGTGAAAAACATGGATATCAGCTAATTGGTTTTATAATAATATGGTAATTTGACCAAAAAATTAAATTTTTTTATTAATGAGTATGTGAATTGAAAACTTGTCTTATAAAAGTTATTTTGAGATAGTCTCAAAGTAATTTTTTTTCTAAATTATAATGTAATTCATAATTTTATTTTTACATTTAAAATTTGTTTTTATCCTTAAAATAAATCATTTAAAAAATTCAATTACTTAAGTGATTTTATTAAAATTTTATAAGATTCTTAACTTAAAAAAGAAAATTTGTTAGGATCGAAAAATAAATTAGAAGAGGCGAATAAATTTATCTCAAAAATATTTCAGTTTGGTTATCAACACTGATTTTTTTTTCCAACTGGGTTTTCAGTGAATCAATCAGTATGAATTGTGCGGAAGTATGCTTACTAAAACTTGAAACGTCTGCCCTTTTTATTGCATTAAAAGTACTAGAATTTTTTTTAAAACCTCCCTAGCATCGGCCGAACCACAAAAAATTACATAAAATATTTTGGACATCATTTTAAAATAAAAAACCAACTTTATAATTGAGAAATACAGCCCATACTATAATCTCTCAAAAACCTCTCAAAACATGAATAAAAAGTCGTAAAATATTTTTAACATAACTTGAAATCATAAATCATAACTAGTGAGGAAAACTAGCGTCGATCCTCTGGTTATGTGCACCTTCAGTCCAGCAAAGTCAACCATCAAGACCTTCATTATCATAATTATCATAATCACGTGCATCAATCACACCTAGTGAGTCTAAAGACTCAACACGTCATATTCTTCATAACGAGTAATACGTATAAAACCACAAGCAACAATGAAAAATACTTGTACTTAAAATATCATTTCCATGAAGATGCATAAACTTCAAACATGAACGTTTTCGTAAACCTTTTTATGAAGCATGAACTTTAAATAGAAACATTTTCATAATGATGCATCAAATTTAAGCATAAACATTTTCATGACATGCATAACATAAACCTTAACTTTTTCCTTTTCCTCAAAACATAACATAAAATCTTTTACCATGATCATAACATTTTCCTTTTCCTTTTCTTTTGTTATTTCAGATCGTTAATTGTGACTTTCCTCAATCCTCAAAAAGTCGATAGATCCATCTACATGTAACCACAGCACTGGGCGGCGGGACATTAGCGACACTCTCACCCATCAACTGAGCCTTGGCCTATCCTCATCGAATGAAAATACGATCGTCGGGGCTCTCTCTGAGAACTTCTCCCATCACGATATTCTCATTCTTACCTCAAACCTCATATCCTCAATGGAAATACGATCGTCGGGCTCCCACTGGGACCATAACCCGTCACGATATCCCCAACATATTTTGTCACAATTACTTCACTTCCTTCAACGTTTTACATTCTCATTACTTTATAAAAAGCTTGCATTTAATATCATTTTCCTTTTAAAAACAAACATGCAACATATCTTTTAACTTTATCGTTTCCTCATAAAATCCATAAAACATTTTAACAGAAACCTTTTAACATATAAAATTCATAAATATTTTAAATAAAAATTTCAACATCATAAACATTTAAAGTATGCATTTAAATCATAAACATTTTAACATGTTAAATCATAACTTTTTAAAATAACATTTTGACATAATAAATCTTAAACATTTAAAATCAATGTTATAAAAATACATAATCACTTCAAATAATCATATTAGCATGTAAAACAACATTCAGGACTACTGTCATGATGTTTACTAATTTTTAGGCGTAAAAAGACCGTTTTACCCCTGGACGTAAAATTCCACGTTATTGACTTTTTCTTACTTTCATTGACTCTAACATGTCTCAAATAATTATTTAGGTTTACATGAATTTTCTCATATTTTTATTTAGCTTAAATCGATGACTTTTAATTTATTCTTTAATTATAGCTTATTACAGCATTTTAATCTCGAATTAAACCAAACCTCAATATAAAATTCCCCAAATTAAAAACTTAGACTTATAATAATTATTTAAGCTTAAATATAATTTTTATAATTTTATAAAGCTTTAAATTTCAATTAATTTTTTAATTAACGTTCCGTGTGGCGATAAAATCCCGGATAAATCCAAAACTCGATATTTTGATCCCAAATTTTAAACATAACATTTATATTATCTATTATATTCTTCCAAGTCATGAGCCACACTTGTGGACCCATGGATTCAATTTTATCTTTTAAAATTCGAAATTAACACATTAATGAACCACCCGAGTTATCTCCCGATTTACTCGAGCCACGCCCGAGCCAAACCCTAGCAAACCCACCTAGGCACCCTACTGACCAAGCCCAGCCCATAGAACCAGCCCCTAAGTCGCACAATCCCTGCTGGAACTTGACTCAAAATACTGCATGTTTTGTGTGTGAGTCTCCTAGGATATTTAGGACTCCTAGCCCAACTAGGACATTTCCAGCCCCTAACCACTTGACCCCTCATGACCCAAACCTCCCCTAGACCACGTCCATGCCAAGCCCAGACCAACCTAGCCCCTAGAACTCAAGCTGCAAACCACTGGACTACATGACAGCAACTTCACGCCTAACTTGCGGCCAAGAGCTTTTCCCTCACGTTTTCCACCTCCAGCTGAGCCAGCAGCGAACTCTCTTGAGCCAACCTAAACCCAGACCTCCTATGGACCCTAATGAACCCTTAGAACCTATGGACTCGACCGCAGCCCTTGAAACCGAAGACACAACATAAGCTGCAGCAACAAAGCCGAGAAGACCCACTTGACAAAGACCCTTGTTTCCTCGCTTAGCCACCTAACCCACGAGCCAGCCCTTGAACCAGCCCCTCATGCACCCTCTAATGACCCTAAGGACCTAACCTAGCTCAGACCCAAAGCCCCTGGCCGAGCCACAGCCCCTGTACAAGTTGCTGCACACAAACTCTGCTACCTTGATCACCTCTCGGGTGGAGCCCTAGCTAGCTAGGACTCCTCCCCAGCCCCTGGTCTCGAGTCCTAGTGTGGCTAGGACTCTTACCCTGACCCGTCACATGACTCTAGCCCAGCCTGGTCCAACACCAGCCAAACCAAGCCAAGCCAAGCCACAAACCGAACTCATGAAGACCAAACAAGCACATCGGCCTTACTAATTAATTAAACCCACGTTTCCAGCTTGTATGTTCCTTTGTTTGCTGCAATTGTGTGTGTGTTCTAGGCCTTTAAACTTGTGTAAAACCATCCCCTAACAATTCCTAATAATGGCATCTCCTTTTCCATCATACAGACATGATTTTGAATCAATTACCAAGTTTTAAAAATTCATGATCATGTAAAAACAAAAATAAATAAATAATCACTTGTTTTTCATGCAAAATTCAATTAAATAAAATACTATGGTGTGATGGATGCTTAAAGGAAAGAATATGGTGTGTCTTTGCGTAATTAACGCACGATTTTACGTTGACGATTGAAGAACGACGAAGAAACGACGGCTTGAAAATCCTTGCAACTTTTGATGCTTTTTTCTTCAACTTTTGTGTGTGTGTGTGTCGTGTAAAAATTGTTGAAAGGTGGAGTTTTAATTGTAAAGGGGTGTGTGGCTGTGAGGTATTGTGGTTTAATGGGGTGATTAACACTTTAAATATTGCTAAAATCTTAACCAAACTCTAATTACTAGCTTAAGCTCATTAACAATGCTAATTAGGCCCAATTAGCCCATTAGTGTTTGATTACAATATTAAAATTCTTTTGCTTAAATGAGTTTGTGAATTTATTAGTTGGGTTGCCAATACGTTTGTATTTTTGTTGAAAATCCAACACCGATAAAAATTACGTCTCGGCGTATAAAATCACCTTAAAACCCTTATTTTCAAAAATATTAAAAAACATCACCCTTAATTTAAATAATTAAAAACAATTAACTAATAAAAATATTTTCTATTTTTCATCCATCAGTCTACGTTCCTCAATCGCAACTTGAATAACCTTTAAAAATACATTTTAATGCAATCATGTAGAAAAATATATTTTAAACATGTAAATATGCACAACATAATTAATTCATGCAATTAAAACAAATAATTAAAATACAAGAGAATTTAATAATTGCATGCATGTGATTCGCGTGGACCTTTAAATTTTTCAGGGACATTACAATCTTCCCCCCATAAATTGAATTTCGTCCTCGAAATTCGCTTATCCTTAATAACCAAAAGTTTAGATTCTGTTCTAGTATCTCAAAAATCCACGATTCCGCTGCGCTACTCTGATAAAACTTAAGTTCTAGAATGTCCTTACGTCTCATTGATCCCAATTAATTTTCTTTCTAAATCCTTATTTTGCAATCGCAACTTAAAAGACCCAAATGACTTAGTGTTATTACTATTGTAACCTCGAATTTCAATTTTTCATACGATTCCCAATATTAAAAGATTGATGACCATACTTATCGTATATTATTTACTTATTTTATACTGATGTGAATCCACGTACGAATAAAAAGCAAACATGATTAAAAAAGAATCGTTCCCTCAATTTAATAACGAACTAGAAATCGTTGTTGTGTCCCGATCTTTTGAATCAAGTATGGTGTGATTTTCACCCATAAACTACAAGGTTTATTAATAAATAATCACGATGAAAGCAATCAAAATTTAGAACGAACCTTCAAAGAACAAGTCAATGACAATCCGCACAAGACGATCGACAAATGCCACAAAGTTAAAAATTTTGATAAGTTTGATTTTTGATTTACAAAGCAAAGCTTTGAATGTTTGAGAGAAAACTCTAAAAATTTGATATAATAATCTGAATTGTGTGTTAATTTTCGTCCATCATATGTTTACATATCAAAAGATATCAAAATCTAGTTGTCAAAATAATTAAAACTCTAAACATAAAGGACACGGACCCCGTGTAGGCCTCCGGGTAAGGGTCCGTGTACACTCGGGAAAAAATACTCTCCGGCAAACAAAGGACACGGACCCCGTGTACAGGTCCATGCTCGGGTCCGTGTAGACTCTGGATTTCTTTATTCTTGGGTGTAATGGACACGGACCCCGTGTACAGGTCCGTGCTTGGGTCCATGTAACCTCGGTCCTTCAAAAATGTGCTTAAATGATATTTCTTTCGTTCCCGAACTCTCACTCCCATGCACCACGATGTTAGAGTAGGTGCCCGTCGAGCCAAGTGTTGGCCGAGTGTTCACAATGAAACTCTATGTATAAGCAATCTTTATTTTAATAATATTTGAAATATTTTTTGGCAAATCTTTATCTGTATACCCATGCTAGTTGCATAGATAAAGCCCTTTGAATATACAAATAGTAGAAAGAATATGAGATGCACATATGATGAGTATCATGAAACTCATATTTGGAATACTGTATATTCTAAAAAGTTCCTAGTCGATTCAGCCGCAGCTAAAAAGGATATAGGCCGCTCGAGTTCGAGACTAGTATCTACGATGTGAGTACCATGTTTCATTGGTAGGGGACATTGTGATGTCCGAGCATGCAAATAGGTGCTCCTGGTAGAGTGCACTGAACAACCCTCCTTAAAGGACTTTCCAAGTGGTTCTCACTTATCGAGTGGAAAAGTCCTAGTTTATGGTTGTACACCATTAGTCCTTATGACCCGGGACAATATTGAGAATCTATGTGCTAGAATTACACTTTGACTTGTTTACCGACTCTCATGGGGCCATCAGGTGGCAAGGTTGGGTGTTATGTCGAAACATATAGGAGTCGATGCATTGTAGTTGGGAATTCACCGCTTACTTTTGGGTATGGATATCCTATGTGTTCTCATGTTTATGTAGGTTGAAATCTCTGATCAGAGTATGGTGGTAATTATGAAAGGGGTTTCATAGATTACACCATCGATGCAACTACGACATGACACATAGTATCGATTCATTGAAAACTCTCGATAAACTACTGGTTGTCGAATCGGTCGGTATATATGAGTTGAAGGGACCGTAATGTACGCTAACCATAATTGAATGGTTCTTGCAGGCACTATCATTTGATACCTAGGGAATCATGTAAGCGATGCTGCTAGGCGTTTAACATGATTGGTTGGGTACTATCAGACTTGAGTTCTAACGTTCTTGTTATCAAGGTGTTGATAAGTAAGAATGGAGCAATTGGGGTATGCTCATATAAGGACATGTTTAGTCCGAATCACATGGAGATGTGAACCCACGACTAGTTGTATCAATGAACCATTGAGGGCCACACAAGTACTAGCTTTTTAGATCCCGTTGAGAAGTAAAAATAGTTCAATGTGTTGAACGGCTTATAAAGGAGTTTATAAGCGTAAGGAAAATTAGAAGTATGACTTCTATAAAAGAGAAATTAGTTCAATGTGTTGAACGGCTTATAAATGAGTTTATAAGCGTAAAGACAAAATAGAAGTATGACTTCTATGAGAGAAATGTAAATTTTAATTTATGGAAGTGTTCCTAAATTAAAAGTTGGCCAAGTGAATAATGTATTTGAAAATTGTGATTTTCATAAACATTATTATGGACTAAATTAAATTAATTCAAGTGTTGAATTAATTAAACACTAGTGGACCTAGTAGAGTCGAAATAATTAAATTAATTCAAGTGTTGAATTAATTAAATTATATTGAGTCTTGTAGAGCTCAATTTAAATAAATTATTTAACAAGTGGACTTGAGTAAATTCAAGTAATGTTTAATTAATCTCAAAATGTTTGAGATAATTAAATTTAGTCCATGGTTTTTAATTGTTAAAAACACCATATAATATGCATGCATGGGAGGTGAAGAGTTGGAGACAACCTTTTCAAATATTAAGGCTTGGCATGCTACTTTTGCCTTTTGCTTTTTGCAAGTCCAAGACAAGTCTCCCTTCCCCCATTCCACAACTACAATGGCCAAAATTTTACTAATTTTTCTCTCCAAGCTTTTCCTCTCTTTTCTTCTTCAAGTGTTGAGGAAAGAAAATTACTTCTCATTGAAAAATCCTCTTAGTTTTCTAGTGCAAATTAAGAAGGGATCTACCTAGTTGGTGGTGGGCTTAATAGTTGAGCAAGGAGTGCTCAAAGGAAGCTTGAAGATAGTTTCTTGCCATACAAGAGCTAAGGTGTTTACACCTTAGTTGGAGCCATACATCAATCCTTGTGATTGATAGGTACATTTCTTAACACACTATGAATATCATTTTGTGTTTATTGTATTTGCTACACAATATCATGAGGTGGCCGAACTTCTTGATGAAAAATTTGATTTTTAAACTTCCGTTGTGCTTCCGGTCACCGTAACCGATCCCCTTTCACACGAACCCTTCGGCACTTTGCTCCTTGCACGTAAGCCCTCTTTGACAGCTCATAAGCCCATTCAACGCTTCTTTGAACCTCTTCAGACGTCCTCTCGTGATTGGTCCCTCTGGCAACTCTAATGGATCCCATGCTTTCCTTGGAGATTGACCAACCGTGTTCGCATCATCCTCCCCTTCTTGAAAAGGATTTGTCCTCAAATCTTGTTCATCACCTACATCAAACAACGACAAATCACTAACATTAAAAGTAGAACTTATGTTATACTCACGTGGTAGATTGAGTTTATAGGCGTTGTCATTGATCCTTTCAAGGACTTGAAATGGTCCATCGCCCTAGGTAATAGCTTTGAACGACGCTTCTCGGAGAACCTTTCCTTCCGTAAGTGGAGCCACAACCAATCACCTTTCTCAAAGATCACCTTCTTCTTCCTCTTGTTGGCTTGTTTGGCATATTGCTCATTCTTCTTCTCTATATTGGCCTTGGCCTTTTCATGCAAACCCCTAACAAATTCAGCCTTCTTTTTGCCATCCATATTTAACCTTTCACTCACAGGTAAAGACATCAAATCCAATAGATTCAAAGGATTAAAACCATATACAAGTTCAAATAGCGAGTAATTTGTAGTTGAATGCATGCAACGATTATATACAAACTCAACAAATGACAAACAATATTCCCAATTCTGTAAGTTATTTTTAAGTATAGCACGTAAAAGTGTTCCTAACGTTCTATTAACAACCTCAGTTTGTCCATCCGTTTGAGAATGACAAGTAGTAGAAAAAAACAATTTTGTGCCAAGTTTAGCCCACAACGTTTTCCAAAAGTAACTCAAGAATTTAACATCACGGTCAGAAACAATAGTCCTAGGTATACCTTGCAACCTAACGACTTCTCTAAACTACAATTCCGCAATGTGAGAAGCATCATCAGTTTTGTGACAAGCGATAAAATGTGTCATCTTAGAAAATCTATCAACGAAAACAAATATCGCATCCCTCCCCTTCTTAGTCCTAGGCAACCCCAAAACAAAGTCCATAGATATGTCAATCCAAGGTTCACTAGGGACAGGAAGTTGTGTATACAATCCATGTGGTTGTGTCCTAGACTTAGCTTGCCTACAAGTTATACACTTATCACAAACTCGTTCAACATCACGCTTCATATGTGGCCAATAAAAATGTTCATGCAAAGCATTCATAGTTTTTGCCACACCAAAGTGTCCCATCAAACCACCCCCATGTGCTTCCCTAACAAGTAATTCACGAATCGATGATTTAGGGATGCACAACCTATCTTCTCTAAACAAGAAACCATGATGCAAATAAAATTTATCATGTGGACCATGCATACATGTTTCAAATACACTCTTAAAATCCTCATCTAGCACATACAATTCCTTCACAAGCTCAAACCCCAAAATTTTTTACTCCAAGGTAGAGATTAGTACGTACCTCCGTGATAGTGCGTCGGCCACCACATTCTCATTACCTTGTTTGTACTTGATGATGTGGGGGAATGTCTCTATGAATGCCACCCACTTTGCGTGCCGCTTGTTCAGCTTTTGTTGCCCCTTAAGTTGCTTTAGAGACTCATGATCCGTATGAATCACAAACTCCTTAGGCCTCAAGTAGTGCTGCCACGTCTCTAGAGTCCTCACAAGTGCGTAGAACTCCTTATCATACGTGGGATAGTTCAGGGCGGATCCATTGAGTTTCTCGCTAAAATACCCCACCGTCGACTTACTTGCATCAAGACTCCACCAATACCTACACCTGAAGCATCACATTCAATTTCGAAGGTATTAGCAAAGTCAGGTAAAACAAGTAAAGGAGCATTACTTAATTTTTGCTTGATCATATTAAAAGACTTCTCTTGCTCCTCGCCCCAATGGAATGGAACGTTCTTCTTGATTACCGCAGTCATCGGTGCTGCCAATGTGCTAAAATCCTTTACAAACCTCCTATAAAAGCTTGCAAGTCCATAAAAACTTCGGACTTGACCAACAGTAGTAGGCGTTGGTCAATCTCGAATAGCACTTACCTTGTCTTCATCTACATGTAATCCCTGCGAGCTTACCACAAAACCAAGGAAGACAAGTTTGCTTGTACAAAAATCATATTTCTTTAAGTTAGCATATAAATTTTCATCTCTTAGTGTGATTAGCACAAGTCTCAAGTGGTTAACATGATCATCCAAGTTTTTGCTATACACTAGGATATCATCAAAGTAAACAACAACAAATTTTCCTATGTATGCATGCAAAACATGGTTCATTAATCTCATAAAGGTGCTAGAAGCATTAGTTAAGCAAATGGCATGACCATCCACTAATATAACCCATACTTGGTTTTAAGTGCAGTTTTCCACTCATCACCTTCCCTCATCCTAATTTGGTGATACCCACTCTTCAAATCAATTTTACTGAAAATACATGCACCATTCAACTCATCTAACATATCATCTAGTCTAGGTATGAGATGCCTATACTTAATGTTTATGTTATTGATTGCCCTACAATCTACACACATACGCCATGAGCCATATTTCTTAGGAACTAGTAAAACAGGTACATCACAAGGTGACATGGACTCACGCACAAAACATCTATCTAACAACTCATTTACCTGCCGTTGAAGCTCCTTAGTCTCATCCGGGTTGCTCCTATAGGTTGGACGATTTGGCAATGCACTCACCGGCACGAAATCGATTTGGTGCTCGATTTCCCTCAATAGTGGTAAGCCTTGAGGTAACTCCTCCGGAAACACATCTTCAAATTCCTGCAAAAGTGAAACAACAATGCTCGGAAGGGACCCGGCTATATCACTTCTGTTAAGGAGAATCTCCTTGTAAAGAATCAACACAAGTGGTTCATGTGTGTGCATTAAATGCTTCAACTCACTCTTTTGGGCCATATATGATTTCTTTTTGGCCTCTTTCCTCTCATTTTCTTTTCTCTCAATTTCTTTCCTCTCTTTTTTCTTTTGTATGGCTATCTCACTCTTTTTATCACTTTTTTTCAGCCATTTCATTTTTTACTTTCAAAAGCCATCTCACTCTTTAGTTCACTCTTTTTTCCGGTCTCATCTCTTTTTTTTTTTTTCAAATGGTCCTCCAACACTTGCTTTGGGGACAATGGAAGTAAAACAGTGGAATCCTTTTTCAACATAAATGAATACCTATTCTTGTAACCATCATGTGTCACCCGCCTATCATATTGCCACGGCCTACCCAACAAGATATGACAAGCATGCATGGGCACCACATCACACAAGACCTCATCCACATACTTCCCAATAGAAAAAGACACCAAAACTTGTTTGTTCACCTTCACCTCCGCACAATCATTCAGCCATTGAAGTCTATATGGTTGAGTATGCTTTAATGTAGGTAAACCCAATTTTTCTACCATCTCACTACTAGCCACATTAGTACAATTTCTCCCATCTATGATAAGATTGCAAACCTTGCTATTCACAAAACATCTAGTATGAAACAAGTTTTCCCTTTGGTTAGTCTCCTCCTCCTTGACTTGGGCACTCATGATACGCCTAGTCACTAGTGCTTCACCTACGACCGCCCCATAACCCTCATCAGGATCCTCTAACGCAGGCATTTCATCATCCTCGTCATCCTCCTAACTTTGAGACTCATACTCACCATAGTCATTTAAAATCATTACCCTTTTATTAGGGCATTCACTAGCAATATGACCCAACCCTTGACACCTAAAATATTTAGTATCTCTAGATCGAGTATGAGGAGTTTCAGATTTACCTTGCACTCCTTGCCTAGGCGTTTCGTGCTTGGTCTCCATCTTGGGTTTGGTCACCACTTACTTTCATCACGTTTTGCCCCATTTGGTCGCCAAGAAGATGACGAACTCCCACTTTGATTGGTGCGGCCAACTCCTCGCCTCTTGAGTTGTTGCTTCACTTTTACGGCCATTTGCACCATCTCGTCTAGATCCAAGTAGTGCCTAAGCTCCACTTGATCTTGTATCTCCCTGTTCAATCCACAAAGAAAACGTGCCATGGTCGCCTCACTATCCTCCTCGATATTTTCCCTAATCATGACTACTTCCATCTCCTTATAGTAGTCCTAAACACTCTTTAACCCTTGCCTCAAAGTTTGTAGCCTCTTAAACATCTCCCTATAGTAGTGATTGGGCACAAACCTCTTCCTCATGACCCTCTTCATCTCATCCCAAGATTCAATTGGTCTCTCATTTTACCTTCTCCTAGTGGTCACTAGTTGATCCCACCAAATGAGAGCATAATCTAGGAACTCCACCACCGGCAACCTAACTTTCTTTTGCTCGGAGTAGTGGTGACATTCAAACACAAACTCTACCCTCTTTTCCAATTCTAAATATTAATCTGGATCAGATTTCCAATGGAACGAAGTGATTTTCATCTTAATACTACTCATATTACCATCTTCCCTATTCCCATCATATCTACCCCGTACGGCTTCTCTTTTTCCTCTACCAAACACTCTACCTCTTCCATTCCTATCCCAATTTTCATTTTGGCTCTCCTCATCTCCTTCCAAATCATATTCTTCCTCTTCCTCTTTCCTACCAAAATCTTTAGGCTTAGACTTTTCTCCACTAGTACTAACCTCAAGTTTATCCAACCTCTCATGTAAGGGCTCTAATTCATTCCTCATCATCCTACTAAAATACTCAAACAATGCCTCCATTTGAACCTTAGATAATCATTTGTTCGAACTATCTCCTACCTCCCTCTCCATTTACTTTTAGGATTGTACCTGTAATAAAACGTTAGTAGAAAACAAAATAGTCCTCACCCAAATTCCCACGGTCACTCCAAAGAAAATTCACTCGTCACTCCACTCTTTTTTTTTTTTTTGCTCACAACAAATACTCACTCCAAAGAAAATTCACTCGCACTCAAGTATTGTCACTCAAATTCGAGAGTTCTCTCAAGAGCTTCAAGCTTTGTATTTTGAGTATATCAAACAATCAAGTTTCAACTCGTGAACAATTGTGACCGACTCACTTGGACTGTGTAGACAAGGAATTCAAAGATATCTAATTATTTTTGTGTTTTTTTTTGTTTGTGAGAGGCAATTGAATATAACTCTCTAAAGTAAATAGAACAAGATATCAAAAGAAATATGGTGATTTTTCGGAATTTTTTGTGATTTTTTTTTGTTGGCTGAGTACTACTCGAAAATTCCAAAAAAAAGAACCACAAATTTCGAGAATCACAGATTCACGAAAAACAAGAAGAACAATGGAATAACACAGATCTGAAGAAAAACGAAGAAATAACAAATTTAAGAACAAGATAAACTTACTTGAATTTCAATGAACCTAAGCTCTGATAGCAAATGATGTGAATCCACGTACGAATAAAAAGAAAACACGATTAAAAATGAATTGTGCCCTCAATTTAATAACGAACTAGGAATCGTTGTTGTGTCCCGATCTTTTGAATCAAGTATGGTGTAATTTTCACCCCTAAACTACGAGGTTTAGTAATAAATAATCACGATGAAAGCAATCAAAATTTATAACAAACCTTCAAAGAACAAGTCAATGACAATTCTCACAAGACGATAGACAAGAGCCAAAAAATTAAAAACTTTGATAATTTTGATTTTTGATTTACAAATCAAAGCTTTGAATGTTTGAGAGAAAATTCTAAAACTTTGATAAAATATCAATAATAATCTGAATTGTGTGTTAATTTTCGTCCATCATATTTACATATCAAAAGATATCAAAATCTAGTTGTCAAAATAATTAAAACTCTAAAAAAAAAATATTCTCGCCAAACGTAAAGGACACGGTCACCGTGTAGGCCTCCGGGTAAGGGTCCGTGTACACTCGGGAAAAAATACTCTCCGGCAAACAAAGGACACGGACCCCGTGTACAGGTCCGTGTAGACTCTGGATTTCTTCATTCTTGGGTGTAATGGACACGGACCCCGTGTACAGGTCCGTGCTTGGGTCCTTGTAGCCTCGGTCCTTCAAAAACGTGCTTGAATGATATTCCTTTGGTTCCCGAACTCACTCCCATGCACCATGAACCCTTCGGCACCTTGCTCCTTGCACGTAAGCCCTCTTTGATAGCTCATAAGCCCATTCAACGCTTCTTTGAACCTCTTCAGACGTCCGCTCGTGATTGGTCCCTCTGGCAACTCTAACGGATCCCATGCTTTCCTCGGAGCTTGACAAACTATGTTCGCATCATATACCAAAGATGTTCATCAGCTTATCATAATTTAACCTTAAAATCCCAAACGTATCCACTAACGCTAATATTTTCAAGCCTAATAAGCGAAAGGGCAAACGAGGGTTGGAAAATAAGCAAAAAGGGCTGCATGTGGGATAGCTAGAAGATCCTAGGGTTTGGGGCCTTTACATGGGACTTAGGGCTCGGTTAAGGGGAGGCCGTGCATGGGGCTTGGGTCAGGGCCTGTGCGTAGCTTGGTAAAGGGGCTACGAAGAGTCCGTGAGGACCTGGACGCGGCAACAGCAAAGGAGAAGAGTCCATATGTACAAGGGCTTTCCCATGTATGCGTGCACGAATGATGTAGTTTCGGGAAGGGGTGTGGCTTGGCTAGGGCTGGCTAGGCTGGTCCAGCAGGGTCTAGAGGATGGTACAAGAATGTCTAGGTGTGCATGGAATTGGTGCCTAGAGCCGAGTGGAATCCTAGCATGGATAGGAATCCTCATCGTGCAAGGAGGCAACGGCAGCTAGAAGTCTTGCGCTGGGTGTACGCGTGGGTTGGGGGGCTTGTGTGTGGTCCATGAGGGTTCATTAGGGTCCCTAGGAGGTCTGGTCAAGGGATGGCTCGAGGTGGCTTGACCATGGTTCAAGGAAAAACTAAAGATGGCTCGAAGGGAACTTGAATGGGTTCAAACTAGGGCTAGGGAAGGAGAAGGGTCGAACCATGGTCCACGGGGGTCGATTCATGGTTCACGAAGGTAATTTAGGGATAAAAAAGTTTATGTTTAAAATTTGGGAAGAAAATATTAAAGTTTGAATTAGTTTGGGAATTAAACGCTCATCGAATTAGTAAATAAGAAATTAAATTGAAAGCCTCGAATTTAAATTAAATAAAAATATTGAAAATTAAATTTAAAGCTTAAATAATTAATTGGGATGGTCTAGAGTCAATGAAAGTAAGAAAAAGTCTAAATCGAGAAATTTTACGTCCATGGGCAAAACAGTCATTTTACACCCGGGTTGTACGAAAAGGCTTGGCATCGTTCCAAAGGGTCATAATGCATGTTAAATGATACATTATGATGATTTTGATGAAAATATGATATTTTATGATTTATGGTAAAGTTGTGCAATTTTTCCTGTAAAAATGCTATTTTTGGAAAATCATGATATTTTATGAAATAAAAAGGAAAAAGAAAAAATATTTTGAAGGATGTGTGTTAGAAACCAAATTTCAGAGTTTGAAAAACTGAAGAAACTAACTGAATTATGAAACAACTGAATATTTAACAACTGAAACCAGCTGAACAAATGAAGAAAACTGATCAGTTGGAAACCGATCAGTTAATATACTCAGCTGCATAAGTTTCAGTAAAAACATATCTCAACTGAATGCTTCTCGGGAAAGAACATTCAACCGAAAAACGACATAGTAAACAACAAATGAATATAGAAAGCCGCACCTCAATCATTACAGCATAGAACAACGTACTTCGGCTACTGCAATTAAGACGCCGAATGACAATCAATGAAGAGAACATTGCCCAACAAATGATGAAGTGGCATTCAACGGATACTAGAATTCAAATGCATATCAAAGTTACCGTTGAAAGAGAAGTATAAATGTGACTGAAGAACAGCAAAAGAAAAGAGAGACAATCACTCAATCTTAAGCTTGTTGTTATCCTGTCAAAATCTTAGCTCACTTTCATTTGAATTACTCGTAGCAATCAAGGCTAAAATCTGAGCTTATTAGCACTCTCTAAAAGCTGTTAGATTCAACTGTGCTAATATCAGTTACGTATTGAGAATATTGCGTAGAACTAAGAGTTTCAGTTTTGGCAGTTGTAAGTCCAAACTGAAGTGGGTCTGTACAAGTGTTGTACTTGATCAAAGTCTTTTAGTGAATATCCTATCCTTGTGATAGAAGGGGTGACGTATGAGTAATTAAATTCTCCGAACATCCAGAAACAACTCTTGCTTATTTCTTTCAGTTTCGTATTCTATCTTTCAGTCAGTTACTTTCCGCAACTGCTCTAGTTTAACTGATTGTTATTGACCAACCAGATTCCGAGATTCAGTTTGTCACTAAACTGAACTCAAATATTGTTAAAGAACAATTTTAAGTGTAAGTGTTTATTCAACCCCCCGTTCTAAACACTCTTGTTACGACAACCGATCCTATCAATGTGAATTGACTGTGAAAAAGAGGATATGATATATAATTTTTTGGAATATCATGAGGGAAAAGGTACCAGAGGGAGCCCGTTTACGGGAAAATGTCCTAGAGGGAGCCCAACTATCGTATTTCCATTCTTTTTACGTTAGTGCCTAGTGTCCGTCTCCATGCGCAACGGTGAGCTAAGACTTATCAGTAGACCGGAGGGTAAAAGGCTGCTAACTTTCAAGGATCCAACTTCACCCAAAATGATAAATGCCTGAGAGCTTTACGATTTTACGGTTTATGATCTGTTTATGATAAAAAAATGCTATTTTAAATAAAAGTATGAATTTCATGCATGTGCTTATATATGTATTATTTGTTACTCAAGTTTAGGACGTGCTGAATCATTAGACTCACTAGGTTTGAATGCTGCAGGTGCTGAAATTGAGGGAGGCGCTGACGCTTGAGCGAATCGAGACAGACACTATACTCCCGAGGGACAATTATTTTTCGCATTAGCTTGATAGTTAAAAGATTGAAAATATTTGTTAATGATTTATAAGCAATATTCTTTTATGCTTTATTTTGATGTTAGTTGATCTTGTTAAAGGTCAACATAGAATTTTTGGTTAACTGACGATTTAGGGATATTTAGGCAACTTGAAATTCATATGTTAAACTATTTTGATTTATGAAAATGTTAAATTATTTAAATTGTGGATTTTCAAAATCATGCTTATATATATATATGTATATATATATATATATATATATAGATAGTAGAATTTTAAAGTTAAAAGTGAGGGTCGTTTTAAGAACAAATGCCTTAACAAGAAAATTAGTTAGGGTTTGCTGAATAGTAGTAAGGTAGGTGGACTATAAAGTAAATAAGTATAAAGTTGTTTCGGGATGTTTGGAGATTTCAATACTCCTATGTCACATCCATTCTTCCTCACAGAAAGACTTTGATAATTACAAGCAATTTGAATTCACCCACTTTACTAGTACTTAATACTTCTTAACTTAAATTCTTAGTAAACTTCAATCTAAACACTTTGAGCAGTAAGACTTCTTACTCTCAATTACATAGATTTGTACTGAATGATCAACTAGATTGACTATCTGAAAAGTCCACTAATCGTTTTTCTTAAAAAGTACTAGAAATCTTTTTTTTCTTCCTAAACCATTCGGCCGAACTTACTATGCATTTAAAATATTATTGTTTTGCACCATTTAGGAATAAACCAACCAACTATTATTTGAAATCTAAATGAAAGTAATTCAAAACATAAAATGGTAAACGTCTAAAAAACTAAATTTAACATTTTTTTCTTCAAAATAAAGCATAAATATCATAATCCCTCAATAGCATAAAAGTCACACATAAATTAAATCATAAACATAATTTTGCGGAAAACTAGCGACGGTCCTCGGGTTGTGTGGACCTTCAGTCCAGCTAGTTCAACCATTAAGTCCTCCATCAATATCATGCTCTCCCGCATCGATCATACATAGTGAGTCTATTGACTTAGCATACCTTAACCATGATAACAAGTAATACATATAAAATCA
This sequence comes from Primulina eburnea, assembly GCF_022965805.1. Classification (NCBI taxonomy): domain Eukaryota; kingdom Viridiplantae; phylum Streptophyta; class Magnoliopsida; order Lamiales; family Gesneriaceae; genus Primulina; species Primulina eburnea. Next base: position 36,848,824 of record NC_133107.1, on the reverse strand, counting down.
TATGCAAGAGTGAAAATAATTTTACATAAAATATATTTTCATGAACATGCATAAATTAAATAACATATCATATCAAATCATATTTCTTCTCATCATATACGTATACGTTTTCCTTTTATTGAATTTGGATAGTAAATTGTCACTTCATATCAGCTGAAGGTCGATTGATTCATTTACATGTAACCATAGTACTGGTCGATGGGGTGGGTTATCAGCGATACTCTCACCCATCAATTGAGCTGTGGCCTTACATATTATCGTATCATCATAATCATCGTATCATGGTATTAGTTACAATCACTTCACATCCTTCAATTTTTCATATTTCCATCACTTATAAAAATATGAAGAATATATAAATCATGTTTCTTTTAAACCAAGAATGCAACAAGTCTTTTAGAATTAACGTTTTATCATATAATTTTGGGAACTTATGTTCATAATGATGTCATGCTTTCTATTGGTACTCCGGAAATGCAAATTTTGATCGAACCCATATTTGCTCAATGGATTCAATCGGCTCATGGTAAAACTTCATATGGGTTCGATGTACTTTTATCTTCAACAAGTGGCCCGACATTCAATGCGGGTCGAAGCATCTAGTTGCCGGGTTGGTTAAGTGTTGTTCATGAAAATACTAATTCATTATAATTAACAATAGGTCATGGAGACTTTTTGGCTCATCGTACTATTGCTCTGGGTTTACATACAACTACATTGATCTCGGTAAATCGAAACCGATTCGATCCGAGCTCTTGGAATTGGATAAGTTCGGTAGCGGATCACGCAATCTTGGTGATCCAATTTTTAAAATAAACATATTAGGATTATTTACAGCCTTCAGGGCACTGCCAGAACGACTAACAATTTTAGGGTGTAAAATGATCGTTTTACCCCTAGATGCATAAATTTCCATAATTATCCCTAGACCTCGAAACGATGTCCCAAATCATTCCAAACTTAACCTATTACCTTTAAACACTCACTTAAATAATCGTTAGGCTTAAAATTAGCATTTCAATAATGTACTCGATTCGTTTTTAAACTTAGACGTATATCCCGATTTTAACTCGTATTAATTCGAAACTTAACCAAAACTTACAAAATTTTAGCCAAAGCTTATTAACACCTAACTAATCCATATTCAATAGAGGTGTCAAAATCAGACACGACCCACCAATCCGACACAGTTCAACCCGAAAAAAATCAGGTTTGTTTTTGGGGTTTTCGGGTTTGGGTCATATCGGGTTGGATCCGATAGCTGACCCGAGAAAAATGATCGGGTCAAGTTGGGTTGGGTTGGGGACTAAGCACCGCCGTAAATGGAAATATGATCATTGCACTCCCTTTGGGGCCTTCTCCCGTAAACGGTCTCCATCTGGGACCTTCTCTAAAACGATATTCCTAGTAATTTCATATCATATTTGTCATAGTCAATTCACATTCTTCAAAATATATTTATTTTTTTTATTCATAAAATATCGTGTCCTTTCCAAATTCGTAAAATAGTGTTTTAACAGGAAAAATCATACATCATTCATAAATAATAAAATATCATATTTTCATCATATACATTTTAAAATATCATTTATCATGTATTATGATTCTTCGGGACACTGCCAAGCCTTTGGTACTACCCGAAACGTAAAATGACCATTTTGCCCTCGGGCTCTAGACTTCCCGATTTAGACATTTTCTTACTTTTATCGATTCGAGCCTATCTCAAACCATCATATAAGCTTAAAATTGATTTCTTATATTTTTCTTAGACGTAAACCCGAGCCTTTCGATTTATTTCATGAACTACTAAACCGTGAAACGTTTTAATCACGAATTAATTCAAAACTTAATATTTTCTTCCCAAAATTTACACTTAAACCTTTCATCCCTAAAATAACCCCGTGAGCCACGAGCCACACCTTGTGGACCAAATTTCGAGCCATTTTTCTTGCATAGGCTATGTTCGAACTGAAACGTCTACTATTTAAAATTCTGTTAAGAATTTTTTAAAAAAAAAACTAGATCTCGAAAAATACATTTATATGTATTCATGCAACAACAGCTGACAATCACATGTTTTAAAATAAAAATATTCAACTACTGGTAAAAATATTGCAGTTAAAAAAATAAGAGAAATCGTCAAACCCTAGACTATTGTTGCGTGTTTTCTTGATTGCTCACAAGCGCACGACGTCAAATTATAGTAAAATATATTTTTGAGTACAAGTGTCGATCCCATGAGGAGTGTGTATATAAACGTATATCAGTGCTTGTAATTAAAATATTCTCGACTTTATTTAGAAAAATCAAAAGAGGTTTGGTTTGTTTAAAAACAACTTAATTGCAAATAAATAATTAAAATAAACACCGAATGGAGAAATATCACGAGAGAAAATATCTAGAGGGACGATTTCACTAAGTTTCCACTATAATTATTCCCGATTGAATTTATATTCATGAATTCCAATTATTTAATGGCCAAGAACACTTAATTATTTTATTCCCCCTTTCCCAAGTGACGAATAAATTACATCAATAAAACTTCGATTCAAACAGTCCTAATAAAAATCTAAGTTTCATTGATAAATGCAAATGATGTTCTCATTAAGCCTCGCTAAAGTTAAATGCCTTCCGAACGATATAAACATTCAACGATGTATCTATATTGATCTATAATCCTAATCCCTCTCCCGAGTTGTAGAATTAATCAGACAACACACAATTTATGGCCATTAAATTTCAGTAAATAAAAACAAGATGCACAATTAAACTAAACAGAATTCAATCATATAAACAGTCGCGTCAAATCATCGTATCGACAAAGCTACGTAATTCTCTAGACTAGAAAATTAGTTTATGACGAATTCTAAATAAAAACAACACATGTTTAAAGTTTTAGACATCACAACACTGTAAAATATAGAAATGAAAGAATAGATGACAAATCTGAAGTGTCGTCTCTGTTATCGTTCTTCATGTTTGTGATCGATCATCGGACTCCAGATCTTCGTCTCGTGTTCGCTCATGCTCTCCTGTGTGTTTTTCTCTCCAAAAACCGCCTCCCATATTGTGAACCCTCCTTTCCTTTATATTTCCACGTCCGGGCCTTAAATGAAAGCCCATTAGTTATGTTCTCGCCACCATTAGCGCCAAGGCGCGCGATCCTCGAGGGTGTGGCGCCGCGCGCTGCCTAGGCGCTTGGCATTCGCATTATCTGGCGCCGCGGCGCTGTGAGGCAGTGCCTAGGCGCTTGTTGCTCGGCAATTTAGTGTTGCGGCTCTGACAGTCGGTGCCTAGGCGCTTGATCCTTGTGCTTCTGCTCCGGTTAATCAATGGTTCGACATCAAAAATTGCTCCTGATTGCCATCATTTTTCCAATAGTTGTTTATATCCTGCACATTGCGAAAACAACAAATAACAAGCGTAATTCTGTTTGAAACCAACATTGATCAAATGGATTAACATATAAATTAAGTGCAATTCTTGCACTTATCAACTTTCGTGTAAAATAAAACAAATATGAGGCATGCAAAAATTATAAAAAGTCATCGACATGTAAAATTGAAAGTGTATGAAAATATCCATGATCACTCCTAACTCATAAATATAATGTGCTGAAAATATGGTCCTCGGGTTAGCATGCGCACATCCAACCCCGCTTACTCAGCCTTCGGCACCTCCAGTCTCCTCATCAATATACTCACCTGCATCATTCACAACTTGTGAGTCTAAAGACTCAACACACATGAATTTTTATAACAAGTACGTATACATAACATGCAACTGTGAAAAGTACTGTAATGAACATACAATTTATGATCTTAAAAACATGAACTTAAACATATTGTGTCAAAGCATAACGTGTCCAAAACATGTCTCATCATATCAACATATACGTTCTCATTTTTTTTATTTGAATTCAGATCATTAGTGTAACTTTCGTATCAGTTCTACTCGATGGATCCATCTACGTATAACCACGGTACTCGGCGACGGAGACATCAGCGACAGTATTACCCTTCCACTGAGCCTTGGCTTTACATATTCGTGTTCGTGTTCGTGTTCATATTAGTAAAAACCAAGTCCCATCATTCAAAACATATCATCATATTCATCACTTATAAAATCATGCATATATGTAAATTTTATTAAAATAAAGCATGCGACGTATTTTCATATTATCATACAAAATTCATGTTCATAATATCATGTACATTTAAAATATGTCAATTTGTGATCAGGGCGCTGCTCTGACTGATAACTCGACCCGAAGACAACCAAACTCCTTAAAACACATCAAAACTCAAATACAGCAAATTCCTAGACGTAACCTTGAGCCCATGCATTAATTTCTATAATTCATTTTAAACTTGGATCGAAAACTCGGTTTTAACCCGAACTCAATCAAATTTAAACCATAATTCTAAGATTCCTAACCAAACTCCATATGACCTAATTCAACTATCAATAACCTCAGTAATATCGACATATCAACACCCAAATAAGTCATAAGCACTAAAACCATTATCACACCCACACTGAGCTTGCGCCTAAGCGCTGACACTGTGGTGCTGCGGCGCTTGGTTAGCGCCTAGGCGGTCGGCAACAGCATTACAATGATACCAGCAAAAAATATCAGGTGTTGTGGCCCCCTAAAGGGCAGTGCCGTGGCGCTATACGCAACAATATCCCAAAAAAAAAAAATCGAAGCCAACCTCTACTCATGCTCAACTAGACCGGACCAGGCTCAAACCACACCACCCTAGGATGTAACAAGACTCTCCTGGAACGACCTAACCCCAAGCCATAGCCCTATGCACGCTTTTGAGCACAACTATCGGATTGCCAACAAAACGAGCCCCAATCGTGGCACTCCTCGACTTAAATCCCTCGATCGGCCCCATGACAACGACCAATGTCCTTCGAGCCATCCAAGGGCACGAATCAGACCCACCAGGGTCTGGTCCAAGTCTTGGAACAGCCCTTGCACCGTTGGCTCCCTCCTATATCCTGAACCCCAATCGAGACCATCAACTAAGAGATGCGACCGGTTTCCATCCAAGCTCATCCAACTCACGACTCCGTCACCATGACACCGTAACTCACTACATGTACAACCCTTTAACCCCTAGCCATAGCAGCCCCTTGCACCATAATCAAGAAAACACGAGTTACATGTCAAAAAAATGCATATTTTGTGACAAACTATGAAAGAAATGATGCCACATGACAGTTCTATGCATTCCTCACGCAAACACACCAAAAACAGCATATAATAGCGTGAAAGATAGAAATCTTTCCGTAAAACGTGCACCGGAGAGACGAGGAGGGATTTCATTGAAAAAAGCTTGGGGAGAACTCGATGGTGGCTTCTTAAACTTTTTGAAAATACTGCTGCTGAAGGGAGAGGGGGTGGCTGAATGTATAATTTGGTTTAGGGTTTGCTAAAGTAGGGTTTAAGTCATGATACAAGGTGCTAATGGTCCTTAATAAAAAAAATAAAGGGATTAAAAAGATTTTGAGCACATTAAGCAATAAAATAAATTCATCAAGCCTAATAACACTCCCGAAAAATATTTCGTTTGTGCACGATTTTGAAAATATTGTCTGAACTCTCAAAAGTCTTTGACTTGCTAACTCTTGCATACCGATAAAAAATATATGCCTCGACGAGTAAAAATACTGCACCAAGGCCCATCCTCAAAAATTTTACATAATTAAACCATATATTAAATAATTAAAAATAATCATTTAATAAAAATATTCTTCCTTAATTATCCCCAGTCTCCGTTCCTCGTTCGAGCGTGAAAACTTACTGAAAGCCCTTATACATGAAACTTTAATAAACTATAAAATAAAACACATGTTCATGAAATAATCATGCAATAAAATAATTAAACACATATTTTGTAAAATCCTAGATTGCATGCAATCAGGTTACGTAGTTCGAATTTCCTAAATCTTACAATTCCTCCCCCCTTATAAAGAATTTCGTCCTCGAAATTTAAAACGTACTGAATAACTTCGGGTAGCGACTCCTTATCTCGGTCTCAATCTCCCAAATAGCCTCCTCCTCGGAATGATTCAGCCACTTGACCTTGACCATCTGGATCACCTTGTTCCGGAGCCTCCTCTCCTGTCTATCTAATACATGAGTGGGTCTCTCCTCGAAAGTCAGGTTCGACGTCAGGTGCAATGGCTCATAGTGTAACACATGTGAAAGGTTCTACATGTACTTCCGTAGCATCGAGACGTGGAACACATTATGAACTCTTGCCAGATCGACGGTAATGCAACTCTGTAAGCTAGTGTCCCAACTCTCTCGAGGATCTAGAATGGTCCTATGAATCTAGGACTAAGCTTCGCCCTTCTTCCCAAATCTCATCACATCTTTCATCGGTGCGACCTTCACGGATACATGATCACCTACGGCAAACTCTAGATCCCTGTGCCGCTGATATGAATATCTCTTTTATCGGCTCTGAGCGGTCTTCATCATGTCTTAGATCTTTACCATTAACTCTGCAGTCTGACTGAAAATGTCTGGTCCCAACTCTGCTCTCTTTGCTACCTCATCCCAATACACTGGTGGCTTACAATTCTTCCCGTATAGTGCCTCATATGGAGCCATACCGATGGATGCCTGATAGATGTTGTTGTATGTGAACTCCATGAGATGTAACTTTGGCTCCCAACTGCCCTGGAAGTCGATCATACAAGCTCTGAGTAGGTCCCCCAATATCTAAATCACACTCTCTGACTGTTTGTCGGTCTGGGGATGGAATGTAGCATTGAATAGCAGCTTAGTACCCAATGCCTGATGTAGGCACTTCCAGAATGTAGACATGAACCTTGAATCCGAGTCTGACACTGTAATGTCCAAAATTAAGACGACGTAATCCAACTGCATGCAAATCTAGGAATTATGAAAAATGGCTAATTAAATAATTTTAATTGTTTAATTGATTATGTGGCATGTTTATATGATGTTTAATAGCTTTTCTACTTACATGCATTAAAAGTGTAATTTTTAAGGATCATTCGAGTTGCGATCGAGGAATGTAGACTGGTGACTGAAAAATGGAAACTAATTTTATTAAATAATTGTTTTTAATTATTTAAAATATGATTGATGCTTTTTCATATTTTTGAAAATAAATATTTTTTGAGGTGATTTTATACGACGGGAAGTAAATTTTATCCGTGTTGGTTTTTCAACAAAAATACGAACATTTTGGCAACTCAGCTAATAAATTCATAATTTTTCTACTCAAAATAATTTTTAATGTTTTAAAAATGCACAATTGGACTTAATGGGCCTAATCTTGGTTAGTATCTTAATTAACTATTTAAAATACAAATTTCCATCCCAAACCCTCATAATTCCCATGCCCCAGTCTCCCAAAAAACTCACTCAATATACACGACACACACATACAATATTTTGAAGGGAAAATTCGAAAACTTCAAAGGAAATTCAGCCTAGGGTTCTTGTCATCGTTCTTCGCAATCGTCAATGAATAATCATCCGTTAAATAAGCAAAGGCACACATATTTATTTTCTTCAAACATCTATCACACTATAGTAATTGTTTAAGCATATTTTGAAAGGAAACAAAGCACACAACTCCATATTTTTGTATATATGCATGATCATGTGTTTAAATTTTGTGTTTTGTCTCAAAAATCATGTTTTATATGTGTTGAAGGGGCTTCCATGATTAGGACATGATCAAGCTTGGTTTTCACACAAGTTAGGGTCCTAGACACACACAATACACGTTGCAAACAGGAAGGAATCAAGATGGAAACAGAAATCTGTCAAGGGATGTCAAGGGTTTGGGTTCCATGTCTTGTGGCTTGGCTTGGTTGAACCAGAACTGGGCTACAGTCTCGGGAGGGGTCAGAGAAAGGGTCCTAGCCACACTAGGTATAACGGCCCGAAAATTCGTGTTTGCAAATTTACGGAAAAATTTGAAATTTTCTTTTTAAAATAATCAAAATTTCCTCATTCACAAAATCAACTGATAAATCGAGTTTAAATGTTCAAAATAGCAGCGGAATAAATTATTACTCGCCAAAATAATAAGTTAAAGTATCCAACAACTGATAAAATTGTTTGAGCATAAAAATGGCAAATGATGTAAATGAGGTCCTCGGGTGCCACTACTGCCGACCCAAGCTAGCTCACTGGTCCCCGCCCTCGGCCCCGACATCATTAATACCTACAACAATCAAGTCTAGTGAGCCTAAAGACTCAGCATGCATATATCGTAAATAACAAGTAAATAAATAGTAAAATTTTCATGCAAGTGAAAAGATCATGTCATGAGGCATAACATAAAAATGTCATGTCATGATTAATTATAATACGTGCATAACTGAACTAAGACATCGTAAATGAAAATGGTTGCTCCTTGGAGCCCTGTCATGAAATAACTTGTAATAATTTTCTGGTGAGATTATGGTCTACGCAAGTGGTCCCTGAACTGAGCTGACCGGTAACTGGCGATCGGACAGGTAACTGGCGACCGGGTTTATAATGCTCCCATGACTGGTAACTGGCGACCGGGTTTAATCATGATAGTAAAGTGACCACAAGCAATATCGCATAAATCTCAAAAAAATGAATATTTTTGCACGTAATATAATTAATTCACATAATTAAATATCCTGTAATAATTTTACTGATTGGATTGGATCGCTCCTAGGCTTGCTGCAACCTACATATGCCATGAAAAATATGCAATAGCATTTACTTGACCAAACTATGCAATTAAATCCAAAACCTGAGACAAGTGGGCCTAATGACTTCGTATTTAATCATGACTCCGAACCAACCCGAACCAACACTGAAACATCATATAGTCATGATTAAAATATGCTTAAAATGATGAGATTATGCTCCTAAAATGGTGAGTGTCGAAATCTAGGTGAATGGAGGCCAAAACATGAAACGCTCTTTCGAGAGTTAATTTGACACATCACAGCGTAAATTCTCTTACGACCTCAAAAATGATCCGAATCATGAACGGTCACAAACGTGACCTTTCTAACTTGATGGGGCACTGTCCAGTCCAAGGCCATAGGCTAAAAGCCAAGCGAGAACTTGAATGAGCCACTGAACCGTCACCACAAGTTGCTGTCCAAAAATACAGCAACTGTGCTTTGGTTTCTTGCGTCGTTTGCGAGGCTAATGGCCATTGGGGCCTGAACCACCGACCAAAACCTCTTACCAACATCCTAAGGAATGATTTGAACCATGGCTAAGGGCCCTAGACGGCCACAATTCGCATCACACCAGCAAACAACCGAACGTTCCAACCGAGAACAAATTCTGCACGTAGGATGCATTGCTTTTGTTTTGCTGTCACAAATCGTTCCAATGGCCATTTGATTGACCATGACACGATCTAGAAATCTAGGGGTATGGTATGAATCATGGCTAAGGGCCATAGGCCAACCAAGATCCACACCATTCCACCATTTTCGAAATACACATGCTGTACCTAGGGAAAGCCGAAAGGGGGAAGGGGCTGTTCTTGTTGTTTTATTTGAAAACCGATTCACCAGGGACCAAGCCACCAAAAGGGTGACTTAGTCACGTCTTAGAAATGCTAGGGAAGTGATCTAACCATGGCTATAGGCCTTTTGGGTAGCCATGATCAGAAACTTTTCCCTTTGACAGCAACCTGAATTTTTTTCCAAACTCATATGGACACAAATGGGAAGTTGCTGTCATCTTCCTGACTTCCAGCGTGCATGGGGTTAAATGAATGGACCAACATGGTCCTAATTCATCCTATTACATGTCTAGATGTCGCCTTGGGAGCCTGGAATCGAACCAATACCTGAAACCATCAAAACAAAAGAAACCGTGAAGAGCATCATGAAAGCAGAAATAAAAATGTTTGATATATTTAGGTTTTTCCATGAAATGATGATCATGAAATATGAAAATAATGATAGTAGGACTTTATTGAAGAGTCAAGGAAAAATATATGCATGCCTGGTTTCGTTTGAAAGAAAAACGAAAGAATGAGACGATCTGGAGCGGAGGAGTTGGAGCGCTTTCTTATCTTGCTTCTTGCTCGATTTTTCTCTCTTGTTTCTAGCTATGAGGGTCACGATATTTCTACTCTAAATGCTCTGAATTTCGGTCATGGGTGGTGGAGAATGATGGTTAGGAGGGTGAGGGGAAGATCCACTAATAAAGGGATTCAAGGGCAAGACTAAGTCTACATCTCATTTAAATTTTGAAATTGTTTGAACAAGTCTTCTTGGGGGGGGGGGGGAGCATGGCCGATTTTCTCTTGCTAATCTAGACTAGGATAATGGTTGTGAAATTAATTAATTAAGGATGGTTAATAATTAAAAAGACTTGCATGCTAAACTTAAAAAAGAATGGGTCAAAGGGTGAGTTGGCAAAGGAATTGCCTAGTAACCTAGGGGGCCGAAATTCAACAATAAAAATGAAGGGAAATTGTTGTTTAGTTGATAAATTTATAACCCTTAAAAGCCTCAACTATCCTTTAAATAATTTAGTGAACTAACCCCTTAATTAAGGAACTTAAATGAATTTATTTCTTACTCACCTCAAGTAACTTAAATAATTCCTTGAACTTCCTTTTTAACTTAAATTAACTTACTTGCTAGCTACTATAAATTCTGGAAATTTTTTCTGAATCTTGAATTTTATCTCTAAACTCCAACTCCAGTCCGGCCTCACTTATTTAACTGAAAAGATAACAATTAAACTACTGCGTAAAATAAATAAATTTAAAGAAAAGAATTTAAATACTCATATTTAAAATACTAGAATTATGCATGGCTTATACGCAGTCCAATTTACGGGTTCTACACTAGGGATCGAGTCAAGGGCTGGGGGAGGAGTCCTAGCAAGCTAGGACTCCTACCCGAGAAACCATGCAGGTCGCGCTTGGTGCAGCAGCCACGCAGGTCCAAGGGCTCGGCTAGGGGCTCGGGCTGGGCTAGGTCAGGTGGTCAGGGTCCTAGGAGGGTGTTAGGGGTCAGGGCCAGGGGCTGGCTCGGTTGGCTAGAGTCCTAGGTGCACATACAATAGTCTTTGTCATGAGTGGAGTTCTCGGCCATGGCTTGTATCTGGTATTGTGGTTCGGTTTTTGGGTCTGGGTTGAATCCTAAGGGTCCAGTAGGGTCTACAAGTGGTGTGGTTCGATGTTGGCTCAGGCTGGCTCGAAGGTAGCTCGATAAAAAATGGAGATGGCTCGAGGTTAACATGTAGGGGTCAAGTTAAGGTTTTCAATGAGCAAATAAGTTGAAACATGGCTCACGGGGGTCGAGTCATGGTTCACGAGGGCCAAATAATTCTTATAAGTCTAATTTTTGAATACGGGAATTTCATATTAAAGTTTTGAATTTTTCTGGATTAAAACGCATTAAAAACGAATAATTAACGATAAATTAAAAATTCTAGTATTTAAGCTAAATAAAATTATGAGAATTTTAATTTAGGCTAAAATAATTATTTGGGACATGTTAGAGTAAATGAAATTAAGAAAAGATCAAAAATATGAAATTTTACGGCCAGGGGCAAAATGTTAATTTTACACACGAAAATTTGTAAACGTCCTGAATGCTGTTTTATATGCTAATATGATTATTTTAAATATTTATGAATTATTTTATGTTAAATTACGGTTTTTAAATGTTTATGGATTTTTATGAATTAACGTTGACATTTAAAAGATATGTTGCATGCTTGGTTTCAAAGAAAAACAATATTATATGCATGTTTTTATTAAGTGATGGAAATACTAAATGTTGAAGGACATCAAGTGATTGTGACTAATATGATGATATGTTGGAAATATCGTGATGGTCCCAGTAGGAGCCCGACGATCGTGTTTCCTTGGATACGGATACGAATACGTTAATATGTTAATACGTTGGCCAAGGCCCAGTTGACGGGTGAGAGTGTCGCTGGTGTCTCGGCCGCTCAGTACTGTGGTTTTCTCTAGATGGATCTATCGCCCAATAAGAATACGAATACGAGTCACAATCACGATCTGAATTCAAAAAACACGAATATGAATATTTTAATATGAATATGAATATCTGGATATGAAAATATTTACGAAAATGTTTGTGTTTAAAGTTTATGCATTATTATGAAAATGTTATTTTAAGTACAAGTATTTTTCACTGTTGTATGTGATCTATATACGTATTATTTGTTATGAAGAATATGATGTGTTGAGTCTTTAGACTCACTATGTGTGATTGATGCAGGTGATATTAATAATTATGATGTGGGAGGTCTTGATGGTTGATCTGACTGGACTGAAGGTGCACATAATCCGAGTACCTGCGCTTCTATTTCTCCGCACTTATTATTTTACGTTTATGATTTACGGTAAAGATTTTTTTGACTATTTACTTCTACCTTTGAGTGGTTTTTGAGAGGATGATTCGTTTAGAAATATTTGAAAAGTTTATTTTTTGGTTTGGTAAAACGTTTAACGATTTCATGTTTGGACAATTTCCTTTGACTTTTCAAATACTAGTTGGTTGTTTTATTTTAAAATGGCGCAAAATATTTTATATATTTAATTAAGTAGTTCGGGCGATTTTAATTGGAAAAAAAATTTCTAGTACTTTTTAAGTAAAACGAATAGCAGACGTTTCAGTTGGTATCAGCGCAAAGGTTCTGTAAAGGGTTGTGCCACCATCAGTGCCGGGAAGATCAGTCATCAAGCCTCAATTTGTAAGTTTTACATGCTTTATATGATTTAATATGATGTTACCTGCATGATTACATGAATAATATGTTTACGTCACATGTCTACTAGCATTTTGAATATAAATGCTTTGCATGCTTAAATTGCTAAATGAATTAGGATATGTTACATGATTAGAAAACTTAGATTAAATTCATGATTGTTTACGTTAAAATTTGAAAAACATTCAGATATAATGCCTCATAGAGGTGCACCTCTTGATAGACAGATAGAGACCACCGAGAATCAGAATGTTAATGCACTCCCGCCTCCTAATGGGGATGCTACTTGTGCCTTAGAAGGGATGGCTCGCTTCTTCGAACAAAAGTTACAGCAGCAGCAGTTACAGCAGTTACAATAAGCACCTAGGCCACAACATGACGTGTATGACCAGTTCCCGAGGCTAGGGCCAAAGGAATTTTTTGGCACCACCGATCCCTTTGCTGCTGAGGCTTGAATTCGTGCACTCGAGGTACACTTTCGCTATCTGAATATCTGGGATGCTGATCGTGTGAGGTGTGACACTTAGCTGTTTATGGATAATGCTTCTTTATGGTGGGAAGGAGCCGAGCATGGTGTTAATCTTGCTACACTTACTTGGGCTCGATTCAAGGAGGTATTCTATGAGAAATATTTTACTGCTGATGTTAGAGGGAGATTGAAGAGGGAATTTATGACTCTCCACCAGGGAGACGCTTCTGTTGCTGAATTTGTAAAGAAAATTGATAGGGGTTGTCACTTTGTACCCCTTATTGCGAGGGATGCCGCAGAGAAGCTTCGACACTTCATGGATGGACTACGACCTACCATTCGAAATAATGTGATGATGATGCATCATGTGGATTATGCTACTACTACGACTTATGCATTTCAATCTGAGCAATCCTTAAAAAACATTGAGTTTGAGATGCAGCGCAAGAGACAACAACACCAAAATAATAATCAGCCAAATAAGAACCAATATATGGGTCCTCCTAGACCTCAAGGGCCTCAAAAGCCCCAAGGTCAAGTCAAGAAGCAAGGATAGCAAAAGCCGCCACTACCTGCAGCACCAAAACCTGCAGAGGGACAACCATGCAAGAAGTGCAATCGACTACACTATGGACCGTGCGTGTGGGGTACTACTAATTGCTTCATATGTAAGGAAGATGGCACAAAGCTGCTGATTGTCCGAAGAAGAATGCACCTACTATGGGACGATCATATGTTATGAATGCAGAGGAAGCTGAAGATGAGGCATGCACTGTAGTATCCCGATGCCTAAATTGAGTAATTATTGGATTAATTATATTCTGCGAGTTCGGAAGGAACGAACCAGGATCGGACCGTCCGAAGAGGTTCGGATCGTCCGAAGTGGGTTCGGATGGACCGTTCGGTTCGGTGTCAGACCGAGTCTTGTCAACAGTAGACCGTGTCAGGGTTCGGATCGTCCGAAGAGGTTCGGATCGTCTGAAGACAGGTGGCTGGACACGTGGAAGACATGCAGAGTTCGGAACGTCCGAAGTGGATCGGATCGTCCGAAGTGCACAGGATCGGATCTTCCGAAGTGGATCGGATCGTCCGATCGTCGTCTATAAATAGAGGCGCGAGGCTTCACTTTTCAATTACCAATTCCGAGAGTTCCAGAGCGTTTTAGTCGTTTCTGATGGGTTTCTAGCTTTTCCCGAGGTTCGGGCACTAGCAGGGAGCTACTGGCTTTGTAGCGGAGCTGTGCTCTAGTTGGGAGCTAGCGGCATCAGTGGGCTGACTACGGACGCAGGTATGGTTCTAGGTTCCCTTGAGATTTGGAAGTATCTATTATTCTAGTTAAGGCTTTTAGATGTGGTTTAGTGATATGGTATCACTTGGATTGTAGGCTTGATTCTAGGGCTGATTACTAGGATCTACTGGTTTGAGGTACGGAAGTACTATCCGAGATATCCTGGTTGAGTATGCTTTACTATGTGTTGCATGTTTATGTGTTGCATTATTATCTGACATATGATGCATGGTTTATTATGCGGCATTTGCATAATCATGTTGGGCCTGTTTATCTTTTGAGATAGCCTGTTCAGAGGGTGCTCAGCCCTCGGTTGTTGTGGATGGTTGGACCCCGTTGGCCGACGGTGGTCAGGATACCGGTATATCCACAGGTTTATGGTATGGGAGCCACCTCCTGGTGCGACGGCGCAGAGTGCTACATACCTTGACGTCATTTGCCTGAGCAGTTTTTCGTTATACCCAGACCCTGGTATCCAGTACATTTTGCATACATGCATGTCATAGTCTTGTATACTCATTCTTTCGGTACTGAGCGTTTTATGCTCACGTCCTCGGTTTATCTCTGTTTTGGACACCCTATTCGATGGGGCAGGTCTCAGGTTGGACGGTCCAGGAGGGAGAGGACAGGGAGCTAGCAGGGGTTGACCTGTAGTTGCTGGTATTTTATTCTTGGGATTTAGTTTGATTTGGTTGTATTCGTACTTACTGATTCGATCGGGCTGTATATGTTGTTTTTCCGCTGTTTATCTGATTCAGTTTTATTAAGTTAATTGCATGCTTAAGTTCTGATTAGTAGGTGATTCTGGAACGGGTCACTACATTTATGGTATCAGAGCATGCATTAAGATTTTGGGGTTTAGAACTGTTCTTTTGGGTCTAATCTCTGGTGACTTTTTGTAGAGATGTCTGGTTTTGACGACGATGCTAGTAGTCATGGCAGCGTGGGACGCTGGGGAGACCGCGACGATCGGGAGCGTCGTCGAGAGCATCGGGAACGTCGTCCACACCGACGAGATGAGCCTCGGAGTTTCAGTATGCATAGGTTCTTGCAGATGGGGCCGAAACCTCTCTCGGGCGGCGAGACTCCGGATGTTGCGGAGAACTGGCTTGAGAGGATGGAGAGCTGTTTCAAGTCTTTCCAGTGCTCGGCGGAGCAGCAGATGGATACCCTTGATTTCTTGCTGGAGGGCGGTGCACGTAAGTGGTGGAGGTCTACCTCTGCACCGATAGTTCAGCGTCAGGGCCGAGTTCTTTGGGCCGATTTCCGAGCTGTTTTCATGCTGCTTTACTTTCCGCCAGCTCTTCTGCAGACCAAGGCGATTGAGTTGATCAATCTGAAGCAGGGGAGTTTGTCTGTTGATGAGTATCAGCAGAAGTTCTTTGAGTTGCTCCCATATGTTCCGCACGTCAGTGACAATGCGGTGGCCAAGTATAATCATTTTCTTCAGGGCCTCAATCAGGAGATTTATGATCGGGTCGTGGTCTGTGATGATCCGACGTCGTATGAGGGCCTTGTGAACCGTTGTCGCCAGGCAGAGGGCAGTTTGCTGAGGGGTCGAGCCATGCAGTCTGCTCGTCCTACTAGTTCTTTGGGTCCCCGTGCCCAATCATTTAAGAAGGCTGGATCTACTTCTTCTTCCTCTGGATCTGGAGGAGTTCACCATTTTGGGAAGAAGAAGGGCCCGTGTCAGCATTGCGGGAAGGACCATCCGACAGAGCGTTGTCGCAGAGTTGCGGGTGCTTGTTTCAGGTGCGGTGAGATGGGCCACATGAAGAGAGATTGTCCACAGATGGGTGGAGGATCAGGATCTGGTTCTCAGGCTTCAGTTCATCAGAGGCCACAGCAGGGACAGTCTACTCAGGGCTCTAACCTCCGACCGCGTACTCAAGGGCATGTCTTTGCTCTTAACCAGGATCAGGCTGATGAGGAGAACGAGAGAGTTATTGCAGGTATTTGTAATTTATGTGGATTACCTGCTTACGTTCTCATTGATACTGGTGCATCGCATTCATTTATATCTGCGAGGTTTGCTAAGCGTCATGCTTTACCTTTCACTTCTTTGGACATTGTGGTATCTGTTTCCACACCGATGGGTCATTCGGTGTTAGCTAAACGTCTAGTGATGGGTTGTCCTCTAGAGTTTGAGGGTAATATCTTAACTGCTAATTTGATGATTCTTGCGATGGAGGATTTTGATTGCATTCTGGGAATAGATGTGCTGACTGTGTATAGAGCTACTGTGGACTGTTACCAGAAGTTCGTGCAGTTTCGTCCAGTGGAGGGCGACAGTTGGTTTTTCTATGGAGAGGGAGCGCGACCCCCGATGCCTGTGTTTTCTGCTCTGAAAGCCTGTCGTGCCTTAGAGTCGGGCGGGGAAGGCTACCTTATCTATGCTATTGATTCGTCCGCAGACAGTGTCGGGGTCAGTGACATTCCAGTGGTTTGCGATTTTCCGGATGTTTTTCCCGAGGAGATTCCTGGTTTTCCTCCAGTTCGGGAAGTGGATTTCAGCATTGATTTAGTGCCAGGCACGGCACCAATCTCCAGAGCTCCTTATCGTTTAGCTCCATCAGAGATGCAAGAATTGAAACAGCAGTTGCAGGATCTTCTCGACAAGGGGTATATTCGACCCAGTGTGTCCCCGTGGGGAGCACCAGTTCTTTTTGTCAAAAAGAAGGATGGTTCTATGCGGCTCTGCATAGATTATCGGCAGTTGAATCGTGCTACGATAAAGAATAAGTATCCGTTGCCACGGATTGATGATTTATTTGATCAACTGCAAGGTACCTCTGTGTATTCCAAGATCGATTTAAGGTCTGGTTATCATCAACTTCGAGTTCATCAGGGAGATATATCAAAGACTGCATTCAGGACCCGGTATGGGCATTATGAGTTTCTGGTTATGCCTTTTGGGGTGACGAATGCACCAGCAGTTTTTATGGATCTGATGAATCGGGTATTTCGAGACTTCTTGGATAAATTTGTTGTGGTGTTCATAGATGATATCTTAATCTATTCGCGTGATCAGCGAGAACACGTACAACACTTGAGAATTATTTTACAGACACTTCGCGAGAATCAGCTTTATGCGAAGTTGAGTAAATGCGAGTTTTGGATTGACAGGGTTGTATTCCTTGGTCATGTTATTTCTAGCGAGGGAGTTTCAGTTGACCCGAGCAAGGTGGAGGCGGTATTGAACTGGTCGCGTCCGACGACAGTAGCCGAGATCCGCAGTTTTCTGGGATTGGCTGGGTATTATCGCCGCTTCATTGTCAACTTCTCTCAGATTGCTAAGCCACTTACTCAGCTCACTCGGAAAGATGTTTCATTTGAGTGGACATCAGAGTGCGAAGAGAGTTTCTTGGAGCTTCGCAGACGGTTGACATCTGCGCCTGTTTTGGCCTTACCGGCTGGATCTGGTGGTTTTAGTGTTTACACCGACGCCTCTTTGCAGGGTCTAGGGTGTGTTTTGATGCAGAATGAGCATGTGATTGCTTATGCGTCGAGGCAGTTGAAGCCTCATGAGGAGAACTATCCTGTTCATGATCTGGAATTAGCAGCGATCGTTTTTGCTTTGAAAATCTGGCGCCATTATCTGTATGGTGAGCGATTTGAGATTTTCACCGATCATAAGAGTTTGAAGTATCTGTTCACTCAGGCAGAGTTGAACATGCGTCAGCGTCGCTGGATGGATCTACTCAAGGATTATGATTGTGAGATCAAGTATCATCCAGGATCTGCGAATCTCACGGCTGATGCTCTTAGTCGCAAGGTGAGATTGTCTGCTCTTCAGACTTGTGCTGTATCTGGGATTATTCAGGATTTCTGTTCGATGGGATTCAATTATAAGCATCGGAAGGGATCAGAGAGTATCCGTGTGGCTACTATTTTGTCTGAACCAGTGTTGTACTCTCGGATTAGAGATGCTCAGATGTCTGATTCTAAGGTTCAGAAATTAGCTCGGTTGGCTGATGGAGATAATACTTCTGGTTTCCACTATCAGTCTCAGGGTCTTTTGTGCTTATCTGGTCGTGTTGTTGTACCGGAGGATGACACTTTGAGGGAGGAGATTTTGTCCCAGGCTCATCGTAGCAAGTTGAGTGTTCATCCGGGGAGCAACAAGATGTATAAAGATTTAAGGACTCGATTTTGGTGGAAAGGTATGAAACGCAATGTTTATCAGTATGTCTCCAAGTGCCTGGTCTGTCAGCAGGTAAAGGCAGAGTATCGACGACCTGGAGGTTTGTTGCAGAATCTTCCTATTCCGGAGTGGAAGTGGGAGCATATCACGATGGACTTCGTGACTCACTTGCCTATGTCTGTGGGGAATAGAGATGCTATCTGGGTTGTAGTAGATCGGCTTACCAAGTCTGCCCATTTTCTTCCGTATAACAGAGATTTCACTTTCGATCGGATGGCACGGTTGTACATTCAGGAGATTGTACGGTTTCATGGTGTGCCTGTGAGTATCGTTAGTGACAGAGATCCTCGATTTACGTCTAGATTTTGGGGTAGCTTTCAGCAAGCTTTGGGCACTACTTTGAGTTTGAGTACTGCGTATCACCCAGAGACTGACGGACAGTCAGAGAGGACTATTCGTACGCTTGAGGATATGTTGAGGTCTTGTGTGATGGATTTCGGGCCAGCTTGGCAGGATCATTTGCCACTGATAGAGTTTGCATACAACAACAGCTTTCATAGGAGTATTGGTATGTCTCCGTTTGAAGCGTTGTATGGTCGACGTTGTCGTACTCCTCTGTTCTGGGAGGAAGTCGGAGAACGACAGGTCGAGGGTCCAGAATTGATTCAGCAGGCCAAGGATAAAGTTCTTGTGATCAAGCAGCGGATTAAGACTGCTCAGGATCGACAAGCGAGTTATGCGAACACCAAGCGCAGGCCTCTTCATTTTGATGCAGGCGAGAAAGTGTTTCTCAAGGTATCACCTTTTCGGAGGATTCTGAGATTTGGACTCAAGGGTAAGCTATCTCCGAGATTCATTGGTCCTTTTGAGATCTTGGAATGTGTGGGAGATTTGGCCTACAGATTAGCCTTGCCACCGTATCTGTCTAGTGTTCACAATGTGTTTCATGTGTCCTTGTTGAGACGATACGTAGCGGATGAGTCCCATGTTTTGCATCCGATAGAAGTTCAGTTGAATCCGGATTTGTCTTTTGTAGAAAGACCGGTTTCGATCTTAGACCGGAAGGATAAGGTACTGCGGAATAAGACTATTCCTCTTGTCTTAGTGCAGTGGCAGCGCCGAGGTACTGAAGAAGCTACTTGGGAACTAGAGAGTCGCATGCGGTCAGAGCATCCTGAGTTGTTCTAGTTGTAGCATTTTCAGTTATGATTGTAATTTCAGTTGGGCTTTCAATTTGTAATTCATTCTTGAGATGAATGTATTGATTGTTCAGAATTGTTATTCTTCAGACTCGATTTCGCGGACGAAATCCTTTTTAGAGGGGGAGAATGTAGTATCCCGATGCCTAAATTGAGTAATTATTGGATTAATTATATTCTGCGAGTTCGGAAGGAACGAACCAGGATCGGACCGTCCGAAGAGGTTCGGATCGTCCGAAGTGGGTTCGGATGGACCGTTCGGTTCGGTGTCAGACCGAGTCTTGTCAACAGTAGACCGTGTCAGGGTTCGGATCGTCCGAAGAGGTTCGGATCGTCCGAAGACAGGTGGCTGGACACGTGGAAGACATGCAGAGTTCGGAACGTCCGAAGTGGATCGGATCGTCCGAAGTGCACAGGATCGGATCTTCCGAAGTGGATCGGATCGTCCGATCGTCGTCTATAAATAGAGGCGCGAGGCTTCACTTTTCAATTACCAATTCCGAGAGTTCCAGAGCGTTTTAGTCGTTTCTGATGGGTTTCTAGCTTTTCCCGAGGTTCGGGCACTAGCAGGGAGCTACTGGCTTTGTAGCGGAGCTGTGCTCTAGTTGGGAGCTAGCGGCATCAGTGGGCTGACTACGGACGCAGGTATGGTTCTAGGTTCCCTTGAGATTTGGAAGTATCTATTAGTCTAGTTAAGGCTTTTAGATGTGGTTTAGTGATATGGTATCACTTGGATTGTAGGCTTGATTCTAGGGCTGATTACTAGGATCTACTGGTTTGAGGTACGGAAGTACTATCCGAGATATCCTGGTTGAGTATGCTTTACTATGTGTTGCATGTTTATGTGTTGCATTATTATCTGACATATGATGCATGGTTTATTATGCGGCATTTGCATAATCATGTTGGGCCTGTTTATCTTTTGAGATAGCCTGTTCAGAGGGTGCTCAGCCCTCGGTTGTTGTGGATGGTTGGACCCCGTTGGCCGACGGTGGTCAGGATACCGGTATATCCACAGGTTTATGGTATGGGAGCCACCTCCTGGTGCGACGGCGCAGAGTGCTACATACCTTGACGTCATTTGCCTGAGCAGTTTTTCGTTATACCCAGACCCTGGTATCCAGTACATTTTGCATACATGCATGTCATAGTCTTGTATACTCATTCTTTCGGTACTGAGCGTTTTATGCTCACGTCCTCGGTTTATCTCTGTTTTGGACACCCTATTCGATGGGGCAGGTCTCAGGTTGGACGGTCCAGGAGGGAGAGGACAGGGAGCTAGCAGGGGTTGACCTGTAGTTGCTGGTATTTTATTCTTGGGATTTAGTTTGATTTGGTTGTATTCGTACTTACTGATTCGATCGGGCTGTATATGTTGTTTTTCCGCTGTTTATCTGATTCAGTTTTATTAAGTTAATTGCATGCTTAAGTTCTGATTAGTAGGTGATTCTGGAACGGGTCACTACATGCACTACTCTTATCACGGGTAACCTAGTCGTTTAACATTTTTATATTGCTTATTATTGCATGAATGTTAAATTGGTTATTAGAATTGAATTGGGAAACATATTTAACGTAGTGGAAATTAGGTTGCATGGTCTACCTTAGTTGGAAATTAAGATAT
Source organism: Primulina eburnea (assembly GCF_022965805.1). Lineage (NCBI taxonomy): Eukaryota > Viridiplantae > Streptophyta > Magnoliopsida > Lamiales > Gesneriaceae > Primulina > Primulina eburnea. Next base: position 36,827,340 of record NC_133107.1, on the reverse strand, counting down.
GATTTTAGAAACCATAGAAATTGGTATTGATCTTGAGCCTTATTTTATGCAAAGAATGAAATAATTCCAAATAAAAGATTTATGGCCAAAAAATTAAGGAAAATCACAATCAAGGGTTTGTTAAGGATTTCGAATTCCTCGAGGGGCCTACGTGCAATTTTCAAAACTTTTGAGGACCTAAATGAAAATACCAAAAGTTAAAGGACATATGAAATTTCGAAAAATGAAGGACCAAAAATGTAATTACCGAATTCTTAAGGATCAATAATGTAATTTTCGAAATTTAAGGGACCAAAATGTGAATTTTCGAAAATTGTAAGTGTCAAATTGCAATTATTCGAAAACTTTGGGGGAATAAAATACAAATTTTGAAAATTTGAAGAACTCAAATGCAATGTTTCAAGAAAAGCTTAAGTTCGACACGTAATCTTCACATAACTCTGGGAAATCAATGATAGAAATTCCTTAAGCTTCAACACGAAAAGATTTAAAAGACATATTCGCCGCAGGGAGGATTATCATTCAAGGGCTAGCTACCTATGTACTGCTATATTCAAGAGCTACACATTCGTTCATATATGAAACCTTCATCAAGCGACTGAATATTATTCTTGAGGATATGGGTTTGGGTTTCAAAGTTTCTATTCCTTCTGGTGATCAAATGCTCACATCTAAAATTGTCGAGAATCTGGAGCTTCGTTTGTTCAAAGATGTAGTTCGGGCAGATCTTATTGTGCTTCATATGCCTGAATTTGATATCATAATTGGGATGAATTGGTTATCAGCGAATGGAGCTTCAATTGATTTTCATCAGCGATCACTGTCTATTCGACCGCCTAATGGTAAATCTTTTTTCTTTGAGGCGGCGAGAAACAAGCAAATGCCGCACATTATCTCTTGTCTATGTGCGATGAAGCATATTAGACATGGATGCCAAGCTTTTCTAGCATGTGTCACTACCGCACATGTTCCTATCAGTCAGAAATTGTATGATGATGATATTGTCAGATATTTTCCTAGCGTCTTTCCTGAAGACGTTTTGGAGTTCCACCCGATCGTGAGGTGAAATTTTCTATTGAGCTAATGTCGGGCATGGTTCCTATATCTAAAGCACCTTATCGTCTAGCACCTGTTGAAACGAAAGAATTAAAAGATCAAATCCAAGAAGTGCTAGGCAAGGGTTTCATTCGCCCTAGTTATTTTCCTTGGGGCGCACCAGTATTATTTGTGAAAAAGAAAGATGGTAGTATGCATCTCTGCGTTGATTATCGAGAACTGAATAAAGTCAATATCAAGAATAAGTATCCACTGCCAAGAATTGAAGATTTATTTGATCAGTTACAAGGAGCATCGATATTTTCTAAAATTGATCTCCATTCTGAGTACCATAAATTGAAAGTAAAAGAGTCTGATGTTCACAAGACAACATCTCGTACTAGATATGGGCACTACGAGTTTATGGTCATGCCATTTGGGTTGACCAACGCACCAGCGCGATCTTCATTGATCTCATGAATCGCGTATTTCAGCCATATCCGGATCAGTTCGTTATAGTCTTCATTGATAATATATTGATTTATTCCAAGATCGGGGCGGAGAATAGTCGTCATTTGAGGACTGCACTGCAAGTACTTCGAGATAGAAAGTTATATGCAAAATTCAGTAAGTGTGAGTTTTGGCTTGATCAAGTGGCTTTCTTAGGCCACATCATTTCTAGTGATGGCGTTGAAATTGATCCAAGTAAATTTGAGGCAGTGAAAGAGTGGCCAGTACCTAAGAGTGTTACCGAGATTCGCAGTTTCTTGGGGCTAGCTGGCTATCATCACAAGTTCATCAAAGGATTCTCATCTATTGCAGTACCTTTGACATCCTTGACTAAGAAGAATGCAAAGTTTATTTGGGGAGCCAAGTGTCAAGACAGTTTTGATAAGTTAAAACAAGCCTTGATTTCAGCGTCAGTGTTATTTATGCCATCGGGGTAAGGAGAGTATGTCTATATACCGACGCTTCTAAACTTGGTTTGGGTGCAGTTTTGATGCAAAATGACCGAGTTATAGCCTATGTGTCAAGACAGTTGAAATTCACGAGAAACACTACCCTACTCATGATCTTGAGCTGGCAGCAGTAGTTTTTGCATTGAAAATTTGGAGACATTACTTTCATGGGGAGAAGTGAAAAAATTTCACCGATCATAAAAGTTTGAAATACTTCTTCACCCAAAAGGAATTGAATATGAGACAACGAAGATGACTTGAATTAGTGAAGGACTATGAATGTGAGATTATCTATCATCCGGGGAAAACTAATGTTGTGACGGACAAATTGAGTCGAAAAGCAGCAGTTATTGCACAATTATCACTCCAAAGACCGTTGCAGTCCGAGATACATCGGTTTGAGCTTACAGTTTATGCTAGAGGCGAGGCCCGTTATCTTGCAACATTATCAGTACAGTCTAATTTGAGAGATAGAATTCGTGATGGGTAGTCTATTGATGAGCAGTCGCAAAAGTGGAGAGCAAGAGATAAAGCCAAGGGCCGGAAGCTGTATTCTAAGGTGGATGGTATAGTTCGTTATCGAGATCATTATGGGTTCCTAGTGACGATTCTTTGAGAGATGTCATTATTAAGGAAGCTCATGACACACCTTATTCCATTGATCCGGGAAGCATGAAAATGTACAGAGATTTGCAGTTGGTATATTGGTGGCGAGGCATGGAGAGAGATATCATGCGATTTGTGACCGAATGTTTGACATGTAAGCCAGTTAAAGCAGAGCATCAGAGGTCAGCGGGAAAACTTAAGCCACTTCCTATTCTCGAGTGGAAATGGGAAAATATCACCATGGACTTTGTTGTGGGATTACCAAAAACTATCAAGGGATTCAATGATATATGGGTGATAGTCGATCGTCTTACAAAATCAACGCATTTTCTACCTACTAAGACGAAGTTCACCATGATTCAGTATGCAGAGTTATATATCCGAGAGATAGTTCGTCTGCATGGTATTCCTGTATCTATTGTTTCTGATAGAGATAAGAGATTTACGTCATCTTCTTGGAAGAGTCTGCATATAGCGATGGGGACTAAGTTATTATTCAGTACAACATTCCATCCGCAAACCGATGGTCACTCCGAAAGAGTTTTTCAAGTTTTAGAAGATCTACTGCGAGCTTGTGTGATCAATTTCCAAGGCAATTGGGAACCGAAATTACCTCTAGTGGAGTTCACCTACAATAATAGTTTTCAATCATCTATCGTGATGGCTCTGTTTGAGGCACTTTATGGAATGAAATGTAGATCTCCTATTCATTGTGATGAGGTTGGTGAAAGAAGAGAGATTGATCTGGATGTGATTGAAGAGACTGCTGAGCTTGTAGTCAAAATTCGTGAGAGAATGAAGACTGCACAAAGCCGACAAAAGAGTTAGGCTGATAAGAGACGAAATACTTAGAGTTTGCAGTGGGCGATCATGTATTTGTGAAAATAGCACCTATGAAAGGTGTCATGCTGTTTGGCAAGAAGGGCAAGCTTAGTCCAAGATTTTTTGGTCCATTTGAGATTTTAGAGAGGATTGGAACACTAGCCTATAGAGTGGCATTGCCACCAATTTTTTTCTAGAGTTTACAACGTGTTACATATTTCGATGCTGTGAAAGTACATGTCGAATCCATCACATGTGCTAAATTATGAACCTCTACAATTGACTCCCAACATGACATATGAAGAAAGACCTGTCCAAATGTTGACAAGGCAAGAAAGAAGAATGGGAAACAAAGTCATTCCAATGGTCAAGGTCAAGTGGCTGAATCACTCGGAAGAGGAAGCTACTTGGGAAACCGAGAGGGACTTGAGGAGTCGCTATCCAGAGATATTCGGTAAGTTCCAATTTCGAGGATGAAATTTTATTTAAGGGAGGGAGGAATTGTAAGGTCCAAAATTAAGACGACGTACTCCAATTACTTGCAAATCTAGGAAATATGAAAAATGGCTAATTAAATAATTTTAATTGTTTAATTGAATATGTGGCATGTTTATATGATGTTTAGTAGCTTTTCTACTTACATGCATTAAAAGTGTAATTTTAAGGATTATTTGAGTTGCGATCGAGGAACGGAGACTGATGGTTGAAAAATGGAAAATAATTTTATTAAATAATTGTTTTAATTATTTAAAATATGATTGATGTTTTTTTTAAATAAGGAGTTTTGAGGTGATTTTATATGCCGGGACGTAAATTTTATCAGTGTTGATTTTTCAACAAAAATACGAACGTTTTGGCAACACGGCTAATAAATTCACAAACTTTTCTACTCAAAATAATTTTTAATGTTTTAAAAAATGCACAATTGGCTTAATGGGCCTAATTAACTCCCTAATGGGCCTAAGCTTGGTTAGTATCTTAATTAACTATTTAAAATACAAATTTCCATCCCAAAACCTCATAATTCAACGCCCCACTCTCCCAAAAAACTCTCTCAATATACACGACACACACATACAATATTTTGAAGGGAAAAGTCGAAAACTTCAAAGGAAATCCAGCCTAGGGTTCTTGTCGGCGTTCTTCGCAATCGTCAACGAATAATCGTCCGTTAAATAAGCAAAAAGGCACATATATTTCTTTCCTTCAAACATCTATCACACCATAGTAATTTTTTAAGCATATTTTGAAAGGAAACAAAGCACACAACTCCATATTTTTGTAACTATGCATGATCATGTGTTTAATCCTTGTGTCTTGTCTCAAAAATCATGTTTTATATGTGTTGAAGGGGCTGCCATGATTAGGAAATGATCAAGCCTGGTTTTTATATGAGTTAGGGTCCTAGACACAAACCATACATGCTGCAAACAGGAAGGAATCAAGCTGGAAACTGAAATCTGTCAAGGGGTGTCAAGGGTTCGGGTTCCATGTCTTGTGGCTTGGCTTGGGTCTCAGTTGGACCAGGGCTGGGCTAGAGTCTTGTGAGGGATCAGAGAAGGGGTCCTAGCCACGCTAGGGCTCGAGTCAAGGGCTGGGGGAGGAGTCCTAGCTACCCGAGAAACCATGCAGGTGGCGCTTGGTACAGCAGCTGCGCAGGTCAAAGGGCTTGGCAAGGGGCTCGGGCTATGCTAGGTCAGATGGTCAGGGTCCTAGGAGGGTTTTAGGGGTCAGGGCCAAGGGCTGGCTCGGTTGGCTAGAGTCCTAGGCACACATACAAGAGTCCTTGTCATGAGTGGAGTTCTCGGCCATGGCTTGTATCTGGTATTGTGGTTCGGTTTTTGGGACTGGGTTGAATCCTAAGGGTGATAAGGGTCCAGTAGGGTCTGGTTCGATGTTGGCTCAGGCCAGCTCAAAGGCGCTTGAAAATGGAGATGGCTCGAGGTTAACATGTAGGGGTCAAGTTAGGGTTTCCAATGAGGAAATAAGTTGAAACATGGCTCACGGGGGTTGAGTAATGGTTCACGAGGACCAAATAATTATTATAAGTCTAATTTTGAATTTGGGAATTTTATATTAAAGTTTGGAATTTTTCGGGGTTAAAACGCATTAAAAACGAATAATCAAAGATAAATTAAAAAGTATAGTATTTAAGCTAAATAATATTATGATAATTTTAATTTAGGCTTAAATAATTATTTGGGACATGTTAGAGTCAATGGAATTAAGAAAAAGTCAAAAACATGAAATTTTTCGTTTAGGGACAAAACGGTAATTTTTACACCCGAAAATTAGTAAACGTCTCGAATGCTGTTTTATATGCTAATATAATTATTTTAAATGTTTATGAATTTTTATATGTTAAATTACGATTTTTAAATGTTTATGGATTTTTATGAATTAATATTGATATTTAAAAGATATGTTGCATGCTTGGTTTCAAAGAAAAACGATATTATATGCATTTTTTATTAAGTGATGGAAATTCGAAATGTTGAAGGACGTGAAGGGATTGTGACAAATACGATGATATTTTGGAAATATCGTGAGGGTTATGGTCCCAGTGGGAGCCCGACGATCGTGTTTCCTTGGATACGGATACAAATGCGTTAATATGTTAATACGTTGGCCAATGCCTAGTTGATGGGTGATAGTGTCCCTGGTGTCTCCGTCACCCAGTACTGTGGTTTTTCTAGATGAATCTATCGCCCAATACGAATACGAATACGAGTCACAATCACGATTTTTGAATTCAACAAACACGAATATAAATATGTGAATATGAATATGAATATGTTGATACGTAAATGTTTATGAAAATTTTTATGTTTAAATTTTATGCATTATTATGATATTGTTATTTTAAGTACAAGTATTTTTCATTATTGTATGTAATCTGTATACGTATTATTTGTTATCAAGAATATGATGTGTTGAGTCTTTAGACTCACTAGGTGTGATTGATGCAGGTGATATTAATAATTATGATGTGGGAGGTCTTGATGGTTGACCTGACTTGACTGAAGGTGCACATAACCCGAGGGCTAGCGCTTCTATTTTTCTGCACTTATTATTTTATGTTTATGATTTACGTTAAAGATTTTTTTTAGATTATTTACTAATATCTTTGAGTGGTTTTTGAGAGGATGATTCGTTTAGAAATATTTGAAAAGTTTATTTTTAGGTTTGGTAAAACGTTTAATGATTTCATGTTTGGACTGGACGATTTCCTTTGACTTTTCAAAGACTAGTTGGTTGTTTTATTTTAAAATGACACAAAATATTTTATATATTTAATTAGGTTGTTCGGCAGATTTTAACTGAAAAAAAATTATAAATTTTTAAGTAAAACGAATAGCAGATGTTTTAGACACGATAGACATTGGAATCCCATGCAGTCAGACCATCTCTCTGATAAACAGATCTACGTACTGATTCATGGTGAAAGTCTTCCTGATCTGTAGAAATTTTGCTGAATTAGTGAGCCGATCAACTATCTCCCAAATGACATTATATCCTCCACCTATCCTCGGATGTCCTGTCACAAAGTCCATAGTAATGTTCTCCCATTTCCACTCGTGAATAGGGAGTGGTCACAACTTTTCGGCAGGTCTCTCATGTTTGGCCTTGACCTGCTGGCACGTCCAACACTCGGACACGAAACGCAAGATATCTCGCTTCATGCCCGACCACCAATATAATGACTGCAGATCTTTATACATCTTCGTATCCCTGAATGAATGGAGTACGGGGCGTTGTGGACCTCTCTTATGATATCTACTCTCAGGGAATCACTGCTAGGGAGCCATAGTTGGTCACGATATCTGACTATCCCATCCTCAATTGTATACAATCTCAGGTCCTTAGACTCATCCCTTTGTCTCCACTTCTATAACTGCTCATCAGAAGTCTTTCCTGTTCGAATCATGTCCCTCAATGTTGACTGCACTTTCAAGGTAGAAAGACTAGGGGCATCGCCACTAGCATAAATTGCAAGTCAAACCTCTGAATCTCTACCTACAGCGGTCTCTATATCGACAACTGAGTGATCAATGCATTCTTCCTTCTCCGGGCATCCGCAACGACATTAGCCTTACGCGGATGGTAGTTAATATCACAATCAGTGTGGGGACCCGGACGCTAATCATCTTCTTAATCATCGTTGGGATTTAATTATCAGTTCTGATAAACAGGGTCTAAAAATTTTTCTTTTTAAAATGTAAATGCGGAAGGTAATGGAATCTAAATAATATACATCTCTGTATAAAAACTACATTTCAGTATAAAAGTACAATACTGTACAAACTAGGTCTAAGGTTTAGTTACTAAATTCAAGTAATAAAACCAAGTCTACAATAAGTCCGGAATCACCACGCTAACTCGTCTTCTCTCATCATCTTCTTGACCCAGATCCAGCCCCACCTGTTGTCATGAACACATACAAAACAAGACAACAGCCGGATAACTCCGGTGAGAATAAATCCCAGTATAAACCATGGTAAGCATGTATAGAAACAATCTAAATCATAAAACATGCTATCATGATCATATTCAAAAATACTAGATTTCATAATCTATGAAATCAAATCAAAATAAGCATGCAACTCAATTCAGATAAACATGAAATTTAAATCAAATCACCTAAACATGCTGTCCTAACTGAAAGCAATAAACATGGGTTTCATAGTCTATGAAACCACATCCATAAACGCATGCAGTTCTAGTCAAATCATGTCTAGACTCGACTCAACTATAACTCTAGGGATCCCAGTGTGAATAAGACATCACTGGCTGTCACCTACCCTCCCACTCGGGGTGACTGTACGTCTTATTCCTAGACTTCGGTCCTGAGCTGTATCAACGGCTGCAATAGGAGTCAGAGCTGCTCCTAAGCTGAGATACACCGAACATCTAGAGGTATGACTGTCTGTCAAGACTCTCCTATATGAAATGCAATGCATATAAATCTATAAAAAGAGCAGTAGCATATCAGCATATAAACAAAGCATATTCATAACAGAATATAACGATAATCTAGTATGTGATTTTATTGGGAAACTCAAATAGGATCTTATTTGAGCTGTGTCTTCCCGAATATCACATGAATTATACCTTTGTCATCCCGGTCTGACGAAGACGATGACCTGTATTCAAATTTGTCCATATCCAATCTGAAAAGACAATATCGAATACATAGTATCAATGAATAACTCAATATACAATCTGTTCTGATCAATACTCAATTCAGTATACAATCTGATCAATGTCTGAACAAGATACAATCTGAGTCATATCAATAATATCACAGTCTAATCGAAATCGTATCTGAATCTGATCAATCTAAATCAACTGATGTTTCGACGGCGTAACAATACAATCTGAATAACCCCGTCAATCAGAACATCACAAATATAATACTGGACTTCATAATCTGTGTCAATACAATTCATACTCTGAATACTAACACAATTCTGATATAGAATCTCAGTCAATATCTTTCAAAAATCATAACAACTACAGAAACAGTTTGTTCTTTAATCTGTCTTCAATTCTACAATGTCTACGGTAGTAGAAACACCATATCTGAATCACATGCAATTCTAGCAACATCATATTCTCAAAACATCTCAAAACGTATCAAAACTTATGTCCTTATGTAGCTCGTGTCACGAGGAACTCAGAACTGAAGTCGGATTTGAATTCTGATGGACGGATCTTCCACAATCGCAAGTTTAAAAGGCGTAAGGATTTTCTCTCCAAAAGCTTCGCCCTTTTCCTCAAATTCTGAGACATTTACACGTCAATTGTCTATATATATGCTGCATGCACATTCTAAAACGTGGCATCATTTTCCATGCAACACGCAGGACTGCGGGTGCGGTCGTGTATTGTACCGCGGGTGCGGTCGTGCAATGCCTATCCTTGCATTTCCCGAAAGCTCAGACCACGGGTGCGCTACATACAAGACCGCGGGTGCAGGTGTCACTACCGCGGGTGCGGTCCCTCTTGCACCGTGGGTGCGGTATCGAAATGTCAAAATTAGGTACTCTACTGGACATTCACCGCGGGTGCGCTCACGGGTGCGGTCTTGTCTCAAATACAAACTCTTAATTTCTCATGTCTTTTCTTCACTCATTGCATATCATGCATTCTCATGTCTTCCGAGTCTCACGTTAACGAAGATTATTAATCTTGGTTTATCCGTTCTATAATTCTCGGGCATTACATTTCTCCCCCTCTTAAATCTGAGTTCGTCCCCGAACTCATAAGTAATCGGTTCACATATACTAGAAGGAATGTTTCGTAAAGTTTAAATCAAAACTCAAATCTCTGATTCCAATCTGGAATAAGAATTCACTACGTATAACATCATAATACTTCTCCAAATTCTTTTGACAGAATCAATCTCGCAGTACTGGCTATACATCTGTGTATGTCAATCTGCCGTTCATAGTAAATCAATACTATTGACAGTTATCAATTTTGTTTATCCTGATCAAGGATATATTCAATCTTCCACTCCAAATACCAAGGATCATCATCCGATGTTGGTTTATCAAATATGTCATTTCTGAGCTATCTTTATTCCGTTCTGAATCTTTTTTATAAGGACTCTGTAGTACTCACTGTACAATGTGTCGTCTGTAACTATCTCAGTACTCTTTTGATAGCTACCAACACCCAATCACCCATAAAGTAACAATACCTCATGTCAACTAGTGCTAGCATCCAGCACTAAAGTTGTACCAAAATCTTCTAATATCTGGATAATACATTCTGACGGTCTGTCAGTCTGTAAAACCATCTAAAAGAGAGCTCGTGATATACTCTGTCACCCGTACCAAATCAATCAATTTACAATCTGATATAATCTACTGTGGCATTATGATCTTTCTGACCACTTCTCTGACACCGATCTGTGTCATTTGGTCATGTTTGTACATTATCTTGTACAAGCTGATATATAGATTGAACAATCTGTCAATCACAATCATATCATATTTCGATCTGGAGAAAATGACGGTAATTTCATTACGAAAGCCATAGAAATTCACTCTCATTTCTATTCGGAAACATACATATCTGTAATAATCTTCTGATTTCTGTCTTCACTTGTTGACAGTTTGTACAATTCAGTACAATTTCTGCCAAAATTTTAGTACAAATCTGTCACACTGACTTAATCTGTCTATATCAAAACTGTCTGTTCGAATATCATACCTTCTCAGTCACAAACATGGCAACTGAAGTCACTACAGCGCATTTCTGACACTATCTGTGATTTCAACTTCGAACTATTCGGCATAACAATCAGTTACTAATAAAAATTAAAGAAGAAATACCTACCTGGTATTCGGCTCTGACTATCGATATCAATTCTGTTATTCAATTCTGAAACATTCTGATACCACAAGATAATCAGTCTCATATCTGTTACTCGATTCTGATTACTGAAATCTAGTTCTGAACATTGTGATCACATTCCTGAATTACTGTAACTCTCGAATTCAACTCTGATTCGGTTGGAGCTGTATATACTCTCCGTGATTCACAATAATCTATAGCATATACTGGTTCAAAACGACAGTAATATCAAATCAGAACGAAGTATCAATATCCTATACAGATCTAGTGAGTTCAGTGAACTCATAAAACAAGGATTTCTGATAAATATATTCATGTCATTCTGATCAACTGTTATATATCATCTGCAAATCAAATATGCTCTCCAAAACAATATAAGATATCACGAATACTGATTTAGAACAATAACAATATTCAGCAGATATAAAGCAACAGTCGTATAAAATAATCTGCCAAATCAGACAAAATACATTTTTGACATTTCTGAGCTTTCTGATATCGATATCGTTATCAGCCCCTGATTACAATCGCGTTATAGCAAAATCAATCGGTATACTAACTTCAGATATCGCACACTCTGAATACAATCTGTTTCAAGCAGGATTCTTATCTGAATAATTTTTGTATACAATCATCACAGTTCTCAGAATATTCAATATACTCTTCAAATATTCTCTTCAATCAATCAAATGCTGGAAATATATCAAAATCTCACAGATACAATGAGCATAAAATCATCAGAACATTTCTGAAGATACTGACACATGCCAAAGAGAAACACTAAATCAGATGTAAATCCTGGTCGATATTCTTCTACTGATCTTTCAATTCATTCTGTATAATTCTATACACTCAATATCATTCTGTACTGAATTCTAAAACAACAATCAGTATCTGATCTGAATTCAATTCTGAAATCTCTCTTTCTGATATAAAGTAATTCTAAAATCTTATCTGGCAACATCAGCCACTTCACACCTCATTGGCAAATCTGCCAATGCTAGGCTCGATTTCAGTGGATCTACTGAATACATAAGGATGCAATCTGCTCCTTTCTGTACTAATCGAGTCATATACAATACAGATATCAAAGGAATTCTAAATCTAGAATCCTTATCGTGGTATCTCCACTGATCAGTCCTCTCTGGTCTGAATCTTACCAATTCTGGAACAAATTCTGCAAGAGTTCTGTACTTGTTCAACATATTACTATCAATAATGCAGTCAAATCAGACAATACAAGTACATTATACTCTATCTCTATCTCATTCTCATCTTACTGTAGTATACAATATTCTACAGAAATCTCTGATATCCATATTTCCTCAACAAGTAAGGACATCAATACTACAGTACATACAAACCCAACAGATACAGCATATCTTCATGCAACTCAGTCAAAGATATTCGTATGAAATGCATTAGTATATATCAATACATATGCATCATAATCATAAAGAATAGTACCTGTTGTGAATTCTGGGTCTGTTTCTCAATTGAACGTTGTTCCCTAAGATCTTCGGAACCGTCTCTGGGGACAAACTTTAGCAAAGTGTCCCGGCTGTCTGCAGATACGACAACTACCAGTCACTCCCTGGCATTGCTTGGTGGGATGTCTCCCTCCACAACTCCGGCAATACACTCCAGTATAACTTGGACTAGAACTGCTGGAGCCAGATGAACCGCTCCCTAACTTCTTGAATGGCTTCTTCCGAGCTTTCAGCAAGTCTTGCTTTCCACTCGTACTGCCGCGATCAATTCTGAGAGGGGATTGCTGTGTCTGGGGTTGCTTCACACACAACCTCCCTAGCTGTCTAATCAGACTCGCCTCAGCTCTCTTTGCTCTACTCAGGATGTCAGCAAAATGATAAGGTCGCTGCAAATTCATCAATGAAACTACCTCTGAATTCAATCCTCTGATGAACTGATTCACTACAGCTTCATCATTCCCAGCTAAATGAGGAACAAAACGCAATAAAGTAGAGAATTTAGCAGCATATTCATCAATATTCAATTGGCCTTGTCTCAAATTCTCAAATTCTGCTCTTTTATCCTCCCGGTATGAAACTGAGAAAAATCTTTGATAGAATTCAGCTTTGAAGACTTCCCACGTGATCACAATACCACGTTGTGCTAATACTCCGTTAATTGTAATCCACCAACTTCTGGCAACCTCTCGTAACTGGTGGAATACCAGTTTAACTTTCTATTCATCTGTACAATCAAGGAAATCAAACAATATTTATATGTCATCCAACCAGTTCTGACAGTCTTCAGATGTCTCGATACCACTCAAAATCGGCGGTTGAAATAACTGTAATTCTACCAACTTTACTTCTATCTGAGTTTCTGATGCATCTATCTGTTCAGACGAAGTACTACCCTTTTCTGGAATTCTCCGAGGCGGTATATCTGAATATCAAACCGGTTAGTACACAGTCTATACAATCTGTCTCAGCCCTCCTCTGATCATATACCTCTGATCGAGACTCAGTTCTGATTCAGGCTTAACAATTACATGCTGCAATCAACTCAGATATAAACAACATGTAATAGGGAAAGCAGTAAATCATGCTAGCACACACCATGTAAGTCAACATTAAAATAATTCTCATGCTAGCAATCACATGCAAGGAAGAAAATTCAATCTACCCCGCTCATTCTCTACTATCTCAGTCTAAAAGATCTATCAACTCTGACTATCTCAATCTAAAGGATCTATGGCTCTGATACCACCTGTTGTGGGGACCCGGACGCTAATCATCTTCTTAATCATCGTTGGGATTTAATTATCAGTTCTGATAAACAGGGTCTAAAAATTTTTCTTTTTAAAATGTAAATGCGGAAGGTAATGGAATCTAAATAATATACATCTCTGTATGAAAACTATATTTCAGTATAAAAGTACAATACTGTACAAACTAGGTCTAAGGTTTAGTTACTAAATTCAAGTAATAAAACCAAGTCTACAATAAGTCCGGAATCACCACGCTAACTCGTCTTCTCTCATCATCTTCTTGACCCAGATCCAGCCCCACCTGTTGTCATGAACACATACAAAACAAGACAACAGCCAGGATAACTCCGGTGAGAATAAATCCCAGTATAAACCATGGTAAGCATGTATAGAAACAATCTAAATCATAAAACATGCTATCATGATCATATTCAAAAATACTAGATTTCATAATCTATGAAATCAAATCAAAATAAGCATGCAACTCAATTCAGATAAACATGAAATTTAAATCAAATCACCTAAACATGCTGTCATAACTGAAAGCAATAAACATGGGTTTCATAGTCTATGAAACCACATCCATAAACGCATGTAGTTCTAGTCAAATCATGTCTAGACTCGACTCAACTATAACTCTAGGGATCCCAGTGTGAATAAGACATCACTGGCTGTCACCTACCCTCCCACTCGGGGTGACTGTACGTCTTATTCCTAGACTTCGGCCTGAGCTGTATCAACGGCTGCAATAGGAGTCAGAGCTGCTCCTAAGCTGAGATACACCGAACATCTAGAGGTATGACTGTCTGTCAAGACTCTCCTATATGAAATGCAATGCATATAAATCTATAAACAGAGCTAGTAGCATATCAGCATATAAACAAAGCATATTCATATCAGAATATAACGATAATCTAGTATGTGATTTTATTGGGAAACTCAAATAGGATCTTATTTGAGCTGTGTCTTCCCGAATATCACATGAATTATACCTTTGTCAGTCCCGGTCTGACGAAGACGATGACCTGTATTCAAATTTGTCCATATCCAATCTGAAAAGACAATATCGAATACATAGTATCAATGAATAACTCAATATACAATATGTTCTGATCAATACTCAATTCAGTATACAATCTGATCAATGTCTGAACAAGATACAATCTGAGTCATATCAATAATATCACAGTCTAATCGAAATCGTATCTGAATCTGATCAATCTAAGTCAACTGATGTTTCGACGGCAGTAACAATACAATCTGAATAACCCCGTCAATCAGAACATCACAAATATAATACTTGGACTTCATAATCTGTGTCAATACAATTCATACTCTGAATACTAACACAATTCTGATATAGAATCTCAGTCAATATCTTTCAAAAATCATAACAACTACAGAAACAATCTGTTCTTTAATCTGTCTTCATTTCTACAATGTCTACGGTAGTAGAAACACCATATCTGAATCACATGCAATTCTAGCAACATCATATTCTCAAAACATCTCAAAACATAACAAAACTTACGTCCTTATGTAGCTCGTGTCACGAGGAACTCAGAACTTAAGTCGGATTTGAATTCTGATTGACGGATCTTCCACAATCGCAAGTTTAAAAGGCGTAAGGATTTTCTCTCCAAAAGCTTCGCCCTTTTCCTCAAATTCTGAGACATTTACACGTCAATCGTCTATATATATGCTGCATGCACATTCTGAAATGTGGCATCATTTTCCATGCAACACGCATGAACGCGGGTGCGGTCGTGTTTTGTACCGCGGCTGCGGTCGTCCAATGCCTATCCTTGCATTTCCCGAAAGCTCAGACCGCGGGTGCGCTACATACAAGACCGCGGGTGCGGTGTCACTACAGCGTGTGCGGTCCCTCTTGCACCGCTGGTGCGGTCTCGAAATGTCAAAATTAGGTACCCTACTGGACATTCACCGCGGGTGCGGTACTAACCTGAGCGCGGGTGCGGTCTTGTCTCAAATACAAACTCTTATTTTCTCATGTCTTTTCTTCCCTCATTGCATATCATGCATTCTCATGTCTTCCGAGTCTCACGTTAACGAAGATTAATAATCTTGGTTTATCCGTTCTATTATTCTCGGGCATTACAGTCCAGATTCCTTCACTAGATCTAGCCACCTCCGCTGTCTCATATTCAGCTCTTTCCTGTGTGAAGAAATACTTCAGGCTCTTGTGATCGGTGAAAATCCTGAACTTCTCTCCATAAAGATAGTGCATCCAAATCTTCAGGGCGAAACTACTGCCTCTAGCTCGAGGTCATGAGTCGGATAATTCTTCTCATGAACCTTCAACTGTCTGGATGTGTAGGATTTAACCCTGTCGTGCTGCATCAAAGCTGTGCCAAAACCGAGCTTCGAAGCATCTGTAAAAAGCACAAACTCCCCTTGCCCTGACGACCTAGCTATAACTAGCGCTGAAGTCAATGTATGCTTCAGCCTGTCAAAACTCTCCTATCACTCTGATCCCCAAATGAATTTGGCATTATTCTTCGTCAAGCCGGTCATGGGCACTTCAATAGAACAAAAATCCTGAATAAACTTCTTGTAGTACCCAGCCAACCCCAAGAAACTGCAGACCTCTGTCACACTCTTGGGCGCTGTCCAATCTCGGACTGCCTCGACCTTACTGGGATCAACCTCCTCTCCATCTTGGGATATGATGTGGCTTAAGAATGCCACTCAATCTAGCTAGAACTCACATTTACTGAATTTGGCATATAGCCGTCTGTCCAGTAAAGTCTATAGTGTTGTCCTCAGATGTTGACTCTGCTCCTCTCTGCTCGTCGAATAGATCAGGATTTCGTCTATGAAAACTATGACGAACTGATCTAAATATGGCTAAAACGAGTGATTCATGAGATCCATGAAGATCACTGGCGCATTCGTCAATCCGAAGGGCATCACCATAAACTTATAGTGTCCATAATGCATCCTAAAAGTCGTCTTATGCACTTCAGACACTCTCACCTTCAGCTGGTGGTATCCTGATCGGAGGTCTATCCTTGAAAATACTGATGCTCCCTAAAGCTAATCTAATAGGTCCTCGATCCAGAGCAGTGGATACTTATTCTTGACTGTGACTTTGTTCAGCTTTCTGTAATTAATGCAGAGCCGCATGCTGTCATACTTCTTCTTAGCAAACAGTACTATTGCGCCCCATGGAGAAAAGCTTGGGCGAATGAATCCCATGTCCAACAATTCTTGTATCTGATCTTTCAGCTCTTTCAACTCTACAGGTGCTAGACGATAGGGAGCCTTAGAGATCAGCACTGTACTTGGCATAAGCTCGATGGAAAAGTCCACCTCTTTGTCTGGTGGATTTCCTGAAACATCGTTCAGGAAAAAACTAGGAAAATCCCTGACCACCTCGACCTTCTCTAGCCTCTGGCAGACTAGCTCAGTCACTTCAACAATACTGGCAAAAAATTATTGGCACACTTTCCTCATGAGCTTCCTCGCACAAATGCAAGAAATTATGTGCGGTATATGCTGGTGTCTGGCTCCCTCAAAGATAAATGGCTTCCCACTGGGCGGTAAGACAAATACTGACCTACGACAAAAATATGTGGCAGCTTAGTTTGAAGAAAGCCAGTCCATACCCAAAATAATGTCGAACTCCGGCTATGGAAGCACAATCAAATGTGCCTGCACCGTATTTTTCTGTAACCGAAGCTCCAATCTCTTCACTAGCTGCGAGGTAAACATTTGATCTCCGGAAGAAATCGAAAATCTGAATCCCAAATCCATAGCCGCCGGTATGATTCCTAGTCGCTTGAAAAAATACTTGGATATAAACGAATGTGTAGCTCCGGAATCTAGCAATGCATACGTGGCTACACCTGAAATACATATCCTTTATGCGACAAAGCATACCATCAAATCCGACCGTATTGAGTCTTAAGAAATTTTCTGTCAGTAATTAGCCTAATAACCTTGAAATTTACTGATTTATTTCTAGTGTTCCCCCAAAAATTTTGAATTTACCCCCAAAAATTTTGGAATTTTCAAATTAACCCCTGAAGTTTCGAATTTCTTACCATCTAGCCCTTCGATTTCTCAAAAATTACATATTTGGTCCCAAAATTCAAAAAATTGTGAAAACAGTCACTCTACTTTCAAATTTTTGAGATTAGGTCCTTGAAATATCGGTTACTGCATTTTGGTCCTCAAAGCTCTTAATTAAATCAATTCAATCTTTAAGACACCTATTAGAACATGCAACCTATTTTATTCTAGGTTCTCAACCCCAAAAATAATTTCCACAACCAACACAATAATCCATGCAATCGAGATGGTAAATAAAAATTCCTAAACATAACGGTTACGAGTGATCAGTGTAGATTCTAGCTCCGCCTCCGCCTCCGCCTCCTCTATGTGCATCACATAGGCCCTGCTAGTAGTGGGTCCTTGTTCCTAGGGCAATCAGCTGATTTTTGGCACTCTCCCTTGCAAATTAAGCATTTGAAAGTCCCTCACATACACTTACCGAAGTGGAATTGGTTGCACTGCTTGCATGTCTGCCTCTCTTCCAGTTTAGGAGCCCCTGGTGCCTGGGGGTGGCCTCTGCTGTCCGGGATTCTGGAACTGACCCTGGGGATTCTGCTGCCCCTTATGTCTCGATGGACCGGTAAACTGTCTCTTCTGTGGCTGCGAGCTAGACAGGGCTAGATGCCACTTCCGATGCATCTCAGTGTGAATATCTCTCAGGGCTTATTCCGCCTGGAAGGCACAAGCAGTGGCCTCATCATAATTTGCCGCTCTCATTAGCATAACATCCCGGCGCAAAGTGGGTCTGAGGTCATCCACGAAATGCCTCAGCTTTTGGGCGAAATCCCTCGCAATAAGGGGCGCAAAGTGACAGCCCATGTCAAAAGTTTTGAAAAACAAATCCATAGTCAAGTCCTACTTTCGGAGACTCATAAACTACCTCTTCGGCGTCCCCTGACCTTAGTTGGAAAGTATTTGCTGTAGAATATATCCTTGAATTGATCCCATATAAGGGCAGCCAAGTTCAACCCGTGTGCTGCTCCCTCCTACCATGGGATGCATCGTCCCTCAGAATGTACGTGGCGCACCTGACCCGATCTCTGTCACTCATGTCTAGATACTGAAAGTGCAGCTCTAGAGACCGGATCCAACCCTCTGCTAAGAATGGATCAGCATTACCACCGAGATCCTTCGGATTGAGCCGTATAAACTGCTCATAATGTCCGTCTGGGGCCTCGGAGCCTGCTGTGCCTGCTCTATCAGTCTAGCAATACCCTCAAGGACTCGGGTAGCTGTGTCTCCTGGAGGAGGTGGTGGTGGAAGGCCTCTATCGCCTCTTGAAGTATCATCCTATCTATAGGGGCTCGTGGCACGTCTGGGAGGCATAGTATCTGAATATATTCCAAATTCTAAACGTAACCCATAATGCAAATTAATCTAGTTTTCAAAATATTTAATCCTTAAATCATGTAAATAGCTAAACATATACTGTAAATCACTGAAAAACATGTATAATGTAAACATGCATGTGATAACATTAAACCAATCAAAACATTAAAATTATGTAAACTTACTGACTTGAGGCTTGAAAACTGAGCTCTGTAGTTGGCGGTGGCACAACCCTATTCAAGAACCTATCTCTGATACCAAATGAAACGTATACTACTTAAAATATTGCTAAGAATTTTTTTTAAAACTAAATCTCGAAAAATACATTTAAATGCATGCACACAACCACCGACAATAACACGTTTTAAAATAAAATATTCAACTACTGGTAAAAATATTGCAGTTAAAAAAATAAGAGAAATCGTCAAACCCTAGACTGTCGTGTAAAATAAAACAAATGTGAAGCATGCAGAAATTTTGACAAATTATCGACATGTAAAAACGAAAGTGTATCAAAATATCCATGATCCTCCTAACTCATAAACATAATATGCGTAAAATATAGTTCTCGAGTTGGCGTGCGCACATCCAAATTTTCCTACTCAGTATTCGGCACCTCCAGTCTCCTCATCAATATTCTCACATGCATCATTTACACCTAGTGAGTCTAAAAACTCAACACATCTGAATCGTTATAACAAGTATATATACATAACATGCAACAGTAAAAAATACTGTAAGTAACATACATTTCATGATCTTAAAAACATGTACTTAAACATATCGTGTCAAAGCATAACGTGTCCAAAACATGTCTCATCATATCAACATAAACGTGTTAGTTTTCTTTATTTGAATTCAGATCATTAGTTGTGACTTTCGTATCAGATCTAGTCGATGGATCCATCTACGTATAACCACAGTACCCGGCGGCAGGGACATGATCGGCGATAGTATTACCCTTCCACTGAGCGTTGGCCTTACATGTTCGTGTTCATGTTCGTATAATCACAACCAAATCCCATTTTCCAAAATATCCATCAAATTCATCACTTATAAAATCATGCATATACGTAAGTTTTCTTAGAATAAAGCATTCAACGTATTTTTGTTTTATCATAAAAATTCATTTTCATAATATCATATTCATTTAAAACATGTCAATATGTGATCAAGGCACAGCCAGGATTGTTAACTCAACCCGAAGCCAACCAAACTCCTTAAAACACCTCAAAACATAAATATAGCAAATTCCTAGACATAACCTCGAGCCCATGCATTAATTTTTATAATTCGTTTTAAACTTGGACTAAAAACCCGGTTGTAACCCGAACTCAATCAAACTTAAATCATAATTCGAAGATTCCTAGTCAAACTTTGTATGACCTAATCCAACTGTCAATAACGTCCGTCATATCGACATATCAACACCCAAACGAGTCATAAGTTCTAAAACCACTACCACAGCCACATTGGTCTTGCGCCTAGGCACTCACACTGTGGCGGTGCAGTGCTTACCAGCACCAAATATCAAGCGCTGCAGCGCCTAAAGGGCAGCGCCGTGGCGCTATCCATGTGCAACAAAATCCCAAACACCAATCGAATGAAACCGAGTCAGCTTTGATACATCCGGTAGAACTCCTTCCAGAGGTCCCTCCTCTATTCTCCTCTGAATATCAACCCTCATCCTCCACATCAATAATGATTTTACTAGTCTCTGAAACAGCAACACAACTATCTACCTATACTGAAGAAGAACTATCACTAGCAAATGTTGACGAATTATTGCCATCAGTTGCTGAGGATATTCAAATGGAATATAAAGATGATACAGCTGCTGATGACTCTGTTGTTACATCGATTGAAGAAGACAAAATTGTCTCAAATATGGAAGCAAAAGTCCAAGCTGAAACAGTTCAACTACCAACTGAACAAGCCGTCACTCCAACAGTCTAGGAAACATCAGCTGCACCAGAAATGCCATAATTTAATTTGGTGCTTCTTGATACTTTCTTTAAGTCTAAAGCTGCTCAAAAACCTACTTCCAAGAACACTGCTAAGGCATCTATCTCTACAATTGATCATCAAGATCAGCCTCCCAATCAATCAGTTCAAGAAGAGACAGGGGCAGAACTGACATAAGATATAGACCAAGATGCTTCCCTAGATCAGCTTGCAGTAATGGAGTTTACTCAGAAGGGAAGAGAGAAAGAAAAGGCTCCCACTGAAATTCTCCCTTGAACTCCCACTAGTAGCTGATGTGATGCTGGACAATATTCTATCACATCTTATAGATCTTGGTTCAAATATCTCTCAAGTCAAATCCACTCAGCTGCTGCACTCTTTAAGTCAGGATACTTTAAAGATCACACTATGAAGGACTTGAAGAAGCCGATGAAGGATTTATCTGCTTTATTTGATACAGTAGAAAACATGAAAAGAGAAACAATTACAATCCGTACACTACTCTCCTCCCAAGAACTACTCAGCAACCGGATTTGTTTTGTCCATACAAGCCTAACAAAGAAGATTGACATCGTAAAAAATCAGATGGTTGATGTAACGTACCATACTTTTCATACTCAAAATTTGCGGAAAAAAATTTTCTTAAATATAAAGTAACATTCAAAATTTGCCATAAAAGTATCTCAACCAAGTCCCCCATAAGACATGGTTGTTCAAAATAACTACAATATAATTTGCTCACAAAACGTTTGGTCAAAATGTTTCCCTCAAAGCATGAAATCAGAGTAAATTAACATTTGCATAAAAACATAAACATTGCGGTCCTCGGGTTAGCCTCCCGCTCAGTCCAAGCCTGCCCCTTGTGAAAGCGGACCGGTTACGGTGGCCGGAAGCGCAACGGAAGTAAAAAATTTTTAATTTAAGCATAGAATTTTCGGCCACCCCTTGTTCTTGTGCAATATTTACAAAATAACACCATACATAGGATGTTAGAAAGTTTGTTACCTATCAACCCCTTGAGGTTGATGAATGGCACCAACTAAAGTGTAAACACTTTAGCTCTTGTATAGATGAAGATCTACAAGCTTCCACCTCCAATCCTCCAAGAATTAGGCCCACCACAAGCTATGTAAATCCCTTCTTGCTTTGCACTAGAAAAGCAAGAAGATTTTTCAATGAAAAGGTTTTTGTTTCTCCAACAATTTGAAGAACACAATAAAAGAAAAATTGAGAGGAAAAATGAAGCTCAAGTTTCGGCCAAGTGAGTGGAAATGAGAGAGGGGAGAGATGCCTTGGTTGTCTCAAAAGTTGTCTTGCATGCCATGCAAATTTTTTTTTTTTAATCAAAAGTAATATCCAACCTTTGATCTCCCAAGCATGCAAACCCTAGTGGGCTTGCAACCTTTTGCAAAGCCCATGGACTTAATCTAATTGTCTCAAACATATTTGAGCCCAATTATATTTTACTTGATTTTACTCAAGCCCACTAGTTAAATAATTAATTCCAATTGGGCTCTACACGGCCCAATGTTATTTAATTAATCCAACACTTGAATTAACTTAATTATTTGGACTCTACTAGGCCCACTAGTGATTAATTAATTCAACACTTGAATTAATTTAATTTAGTCCATAATAATGTTTATGAAAATCACAATTTTCAAATACATTATTCACTTGGCCAAATTTTAATCTAGGAACACTTCCATAAATTAAAATTTATATTTCTCTCATAGAAGTCATACTTCTATTTTTCTTTACGCTTATAAACACATTTATAAGCCGTTCAACACATTGAACTATTTTACTTCTCATCGGGATTTACAAAGCTAGTACTTGTGTGGCCCTCAATGGTTCATTGATACAACTAGCCGTGGGTTCACATCTCTATGTGATTCGGACTAAACATGTCCTTATTCGAGTATACCCCAATTGCTCCATTCTTACTTATCAACTCCTTGATAGTAAGAACGTCAGAACTCAAGTCTGATAATACCCAACCAATCACGTTAAACGCCTAGCAGCATCGCTTACGTGATTCCCTAGATATCACATGATAGTGCCTGCAAGAACCATTCAATTATGGTTAGCGTACAGTACGGTCCCTTCAACTCATATATCCCGACCGATTCGACAACTATTGGTTTATCGAGAGTTGTCAATGAATCGATACTATGCGTCATGTTGTGGTTGCATCGATGGTGTAATCTATGAAACCCCTTTCATAATTACCACCATACTCTGATCAGAGATTTCAATCCACACATACATGAAAAACACATAGGATATCCATACCCGTAGGTAAGCTGTGAATTCCCGGCTACAATGCATCGACTCCTATGTGTTTCGCCGTAACACCCAACCTTGCCACCTGAAGACCCCATAAGAGTCGGTAAACAAGTCAAAGTGAAACGCTAGCACATAGAGTCTCAATGTTGTCCCGGGTCATAAGGACTAATGGTGTACAACCATAAACTAGGACTTTTCCACTCGATAAGTGAGAACCACTTGGAAAGTCCTTTATAGAGGGTTGTTCAGTGCACTCTACCAGGAGCACCTATCTGCATGCTCGGACATCACAATGTCCCCTACCAATGAAACATGGTACTCACATCGCAGATACTAGTCTCTAACTCGAGCGGCCTTTATTCTTCTTAGTGGCGGCTGAATCGACTAGGAACGGTTTAGAATATACAGTATTCCAAATATGAGTTTCATGATACTCATCATATGAGCATCTCATATTCTTTCTACTATTTGTATATTCAAGGACTTTATCTATGCAACTCGCATGGGTATAAAGATAAAGATGCGCCAAATTAATAAATTCAAATATTATTAAAAATAAAGATCGTTTATACAAAGAGTTTCATCGTGAACAGTCGGCCAACACTTGGCTCGACGTGCACCTACTCTAACAATCTCCCACTTGCACTAGAGCCAACTACCCATATACTTCAGACCCATTGATTCGCGATGCTTCTCGAATGATGGTCCTGGTAAAGGCTTAGTTAGTGGATCAGCAACATTATCTGCGGAGCCGACTTTGTCGATCGACACTTCTCCTCGTTCCACAATCTCTCGGAGGATGTGATACTTTCTCAATACGTGTTTGGACTTTTGATGAGACCTTGGCTCCTTCGCCTGAGCTATGGCTCCCGTGTTGTCGCACATCACCGGGATAGGAGCAACTCCATTTGGAATGACGCCCAACTCTTGGACGAAATTCCTAATCCAAACAGCCTCCTTTGCTGCAGCCGATGCAGTAATGTATTCTGCCTCAGTGGTGGAATCCGCAGTACTGTCTTGCTTGGAACTCTTCCAAGAGACAGCACAACCATTGAGCATGAATATGAATCCGGAGGTTGACTTCGAGTCATCAACATTGCTTTGGAAGCTAGGGTCGGTATAGCCTTCCAATTTCAGTTCTCCACCCCCATAGACCAAGAACAACTTATTGGTCCTTCTCAAATACTTGAGGATGTCTTTCACAGCTTTCCAGTGTGGAAGACCAGGGTTGGATTGATATCTACTCACTACACTTAGTGCAAATGCCACGTCAGGACGTGTGGATATCATCCCATACATGATACTACCAATAGCCGAAGCATACGGAATTCGTGTCATCGCCGCTATCTCTGCATCAGTCTTGGGAGACATAGACTTGGATAGGGACATGCCATGACACATTGGTAGATGTCCTCTCTTGGACTCATCCATCGAGAACCGCTTCACGATGGTATCAATGTATGTGGACTGGGTGAGACCAAGCAATCTTCTTGATCTATCTCTATAGATCTGTATTCCCAATACAAAAGATGCTTCACCCAAGTCCTGCATTGAGAACTTACTTGCTAACCATATCTTTGTTGATTGCAACATTCCTACATCATTCCCAATGAGTAGAATGTCATCAACATAAAGAACAAGGAATGTCACAACACTCCCACTGACCTTCTTATATACACAGGGTTCCTCAGGATTCTTAGTAAAACCAAACTCTTTGATTGTACTATCGAATGTGAGGTTCCAGCTCCTCGATGCCTGCTTAAGACCATAAATAGATCTTTGAAGTTTGCATACCATATGCTCACTTCCGATAGATGTAAACCCTTCAGGTTGAGACATGTAAATCTCTTCCTTAATATCCCCATTAAGGAAGGCTGTCTTCACATCCATCTGCCATATCTCATAGTCATACCATGCAGCTATGGCTAGCAATATCCTAATGGACTTGAACATCGCAACTGGAGAAAAAGTTTCCTCATAGTCAACACCTTGCCTTTGAGTATACCTTTTTGCTACCAATCGCGCCTTGAAGGTCAATACCTTCCCATCCGCCCCAAGTTTCCTCTTGTAAATCCATTTACACCCTATGGGAACAGTTCCCTCAGGTGGATCCACAAGATTCCACACTTGGTTCGAATGCATGGAATTCATCTCAGATTCCATTGCTTCAAGCCACTTGGATGAATCGGCATCCGATAACGCTTCCTTGAAGGTCCTTGGATCACATCCAAGATTAGGCTCATCATGGACCTCTTCAAGAAGCAGACCATACCTCACAGGTGGTCTCGAGACCCTCCCGGATCTTCTAGGAGCTTGTATCTCCTCACTTAGCTCATTGGGTGTGGGTTCTACAACTGTGGGTGTCTCTCGAACCTCTTCGAGTTCTATCATCTCGCCCTTTCTATCCAATAGAAATTCCTTTTCCAAAAAGGTTGCATTCCTAGAAACAAACACCTTTGTTTCTTGGGGATGATAGAAACAATATCCAACGGAATTCCTTGGATATCCCACCAAGTAGCATAAAATGGATCGACTATCCAATTTATCTCCCACTGTCTGCTTCACATAAGCAGGGCACCCCCATATTCTAAGATAAGAATACTTGGGAGGCTTACCCATCCATATCTCATATGGAGTCTTGTCAACTGCCTTTGTATGGACATTGTTCAACAACAGTGCCGCTGTCTCAAGCGCATATCCCCAAAAGGATGGCGGCAACTCCGTGAACCCCATCATAGACCAAACCATGTCCATCAAAGTCCGGTTACGACGCTCCGAAACACCATTCAACTGCGGTGTAGCGGGTGGAGTCCACTGCGAGAGAATCCCATTCTCTCTAAGATACTCTTGGAACTCGGCACTCAAGTACTCACCACCTCGATCCGATCGAAGTGTCTTGATGCTTCGTCCCAATTGTTTCTCTACTTCACTTCTGAATTCTTTGAACCTTTCAAAGGCTTCAGACTTGTATTTCCTCAAATACACATACCCATACCTCGAAAAGTCATCGGTAAAGGTGATGAAGTAGGAATGTCCATGCTTAGTGGTGATGCTAAGCGGACCGCAAACATCGGTATGGATCAAGTCCAACAACCCTTTGGCTCGCTCCGCATGGCCCTTAAAGGGAATTTTGGTCATCTTTCCTTTTAGACAGGATTCACAAGTCGTGAGAGCATTAATATCGGACATATCAAACATGCCAACTCCCACTAGCTTGTTCATCCTTCTTAGGGAAAAATGACCTAATCGAGCATGCCATAATTGTGCCGAATTAAGAGTATCTTGTTTGCGCTTATTTGTTGTTGTTATCGTTTGGACATTGTTAAGTGGAATATCTTTTAATTTTAAGGTGTAGAGATTGTTTTCAAGTTCTCCGGTACCAACTAAACATTCATTCTTGTAAATATTGCAAACACCTTTGCCAAATAAACAAGAAAATCCATCGATATCAAGCATAGGAATGGAAATAATGTTTTTGATCAAGTCTGGTACAAATAAAACATCTCTCAAAATAAGCTTAAAATCATTGTTCAAAATTAAATAAACATCTCCAACAGCTTTGGCAGCAACTCTTGCCCCATTGCTGTAATGCCCGGTTACTCGTACAAATGATTAGTAATACGTTTATGTCATTATTAGATAGCTAATTAGCTCATTATGTTTTTCATATTGATTGATGTATTGATATTGGGATTGAACATGACTTTTATATTGTTTATGGTGCATTGAGAATGAATATGTGTTAAAATAGTGATAGTAAGAGGTGTACATAGAAATAGTGTAATAGAAGTTGTAGGAAATGAGATGTAGATATGGTAGTTCGTACGGGTTTTAGCATAATGATTTGAATATTGATCCAAATTGAGTGAGGCCATAACCATTAGAAAGCTAAGATATAATGCTACAACTTTCAAGTTTTGAGTTTTGTCCAAATCATTGTGGAAGACAAGCCAAAAGTGCCCCGAAGTGTGTCGTGTATACCGTCATTCCTTCACTGACACATGTTAGGAGAATGGGCATAACTTTTTACTCAGGCCTCCAAATGACCTGAAATTTGGAGAGCTTAAAGCCAAGACATAGGGCTACAACTTTGTAGTTTACAACTTTTCCAGATTATGAAGGGAAGAGCCGTTTCTGGAGCGATTTCTGATGAATCAGTGTGCAGAGCCGAAACTGGCTCGCCCTAGCGGTCAAAAATGTCCGCCCTAGCGAGCCTGTGCAGGAATAAAATGTATAGGGCCGAAACTTGCTCGCCCTAGCGGTCAAAAGTGTCCGTCCTAGCGAACCTGTGCAGAAATAAAATGTGTAGGACCGAGATTTACTCGCCCTAGAGGTAAAAAGCGTCCGCCCTAGCGAACCTGCTGTATAAAAAGATAAGTATCGGGTTTTCTAAGCACTTTCCACCATCCTCAACCTCTCTAACAGCATAAACTCGAAACAAAACTTAGAGAATTTCTTCCAAATGCTTTCTTCTTCATTCCTTTCATAGAATTGAAGTTAGAACTTTGTTCTTCATCCCAAGAGCTTCCTAAAGGTGTAAGTTTTCATCTCTTTTGATTATTATAAAGGTAGAGGAGCAAACTTCACCTAGTATAGATATAGTGATTGAATTATTGTTATGTTTGACAGCATAGGAGCGAGAAACACCGTCTCAAACCAGTGTTCTTAAGCTTGGACGGTAAGTTGGCATGTTCTTGAAGTAATACATGAGTAATATTATGAATTTCAAATGCATCTCATTGTCTATTGATATATGTACATTGTTAGTATGTTTATTGATGAAAACATAGCACCATATTCCATTGTTATGTATTAAATATGTAAGGAACTCATGAATATTGATGATGGGTGCTATGTCATGAACAAGAACATGAACATGAAAAGAAAAGGATTGATTTACATGATATAGAGCTTGTTGACATCATGGGTGGTTTTAAGTCCACCAAAGCTATTGGCCAATATATGTTCATGGGGCGTGGGGTTGCCAAAGGTTGCTCCCTGACGCACAGTAGTAGCTATATAATAAAGCAAGCACGGTAGTACAGGTCAACTAATGAGGCTCAAGTACAAACATGAACATGAATATATGCTATGATATGACATGGTTTAAAGTTTCATTGTTGTCACGACTTGATATATATGTTCCTTCGATGCATATTGATACATATAAGTGCCAACTTATTGAGTTTTATAAACTCACGTAGCTCATGTATTACAGGATCAGGTAGTGAAGATGCATAGGATGCCGGTTCACCAAGGGATGGTTGTGACGTGTCTCACCTCGACAAGAACCGGGCTTCTTATTGTATAGCTTCCGCATATGTATTATAAGTTTTACAATGTCAGGGTTTGAAACACGTTTTACAATGTTTATGTCTATGGGTAGAATGAAGCAGAATACGTTTGTGTAGATGAAATATGTTTATATATATATATGAATGTTGTTGTTTATATAGTATTGCTTGAGTTTTTAGTTTAAACAAAATGTAGGGACATCATGCCAAAATTTTTATAAACCCTCAAATGGATGTTCCCTTGTTTGAGTTTCTTTATACTATAGTTATATCATTCAAACCCTATTTTGATTATAGTGATTATGCTAAGTATAGAGTAAGGGTGTGACAATTTAAATGGTATCAGAGCCCACGGTTCTTTGACAGGGAAGACACTGCACTTCATCCACATGGAGAACTCGGCAAGTAAGTATCTTTGTATCCCATAGTTTATGCTAAGTTATGTGTTTCTACGTGACCTACATGTAGGTTAAGATAAGAGACCATGCCACCTAAACGTAAGGTACAGGAAGGAGAGTCGTCTAAGGGCAAGGCCCCCGCAGTCGAAGGTGAGGGCTGTGCGCCACGGCCTATAGATGATTTTGCTCAGTTGCTCCAACAACAAGCGAAAGTCCATGGGGAGCAGATACAGCAATTACTGGAGATGCAACGGACCTCACATGAGCAGGCACAAGCACAAGCTATAGTACACCGACATGAGCCTGTTCAAACAGATGTATATGATCGTTTTCGACGTCTGAATCCTCCTGAATTCATGGGAAGCACTGATCCAGCTGTAGCAGAAGAGTGGATTAAGTCATTGGAGTCCATCTTCTCCTATCTTCATATGGAAGATGTTGATAAAGTCACTTGTGCCATTTTTTTGTTAACAAAGCATGCAAGGATATGGTGGGAGAGTGCAAGAGTGGCATTACCGGTTGGAGAATTAACATGGGGAACTTTCAAAACCGTGTTTTACAACAAGTATTTCAGTAAAGACGTACGAGCTAAGAAAGCCAGCGACTTCCTTAACCTGAAGCAAGGAATTATGGCAATGACAGAATACATACAACAATTTGAGGCCGGAGTCCAATATGTACCATATATTGCACAAGATGACACCAGTAAGGGCGAACATTTCATGCGAGGACTTCGCTCGGAAATTAAAAGAGATGTACGAATGTCGAAAGTTGCTACGTATGGGGAGATAGTAGAAAGAGCACTTATGGCAGAACAAGATGAACATGACATTGACAGGGACAGGCAACAACGAAGGCAGCAGTACTTTCAGAAGAGCCAAGGAACAGGACAAGGCAAAAAGACTGATAGCAGGGGTACTAGACCAGAGGAACCCCGTGGCAAGGGTCCCCCTCCACGTAAAGAACCGGACAGACCACCTTGTCCTAAATGTGGAAAACTTCATGGCGGGGAATGTATGCAAGGTTCTAATGTCTGTTATCGTTGCAAAAAGCCAGGGCATCTCGCCAAGAATTGTCCAGGAAGTTCTGAGAAAGTACAGGGACGCCTTTTCTCCATGACCAAGGAAGAAGTGGATGCGGATCCGTCGATGATCACTGGTATGTTCTTGATTTCTGGTATTACTGCTATTGTTTTACTAGATTCAGGAGCCACGCATTCTTTTATTTCGGAATCGTTTGTAAGGAGACTGGGCATTACAGCAAGTACAACAGAGACACAACTCGCCATATCCTTACCTTACGGGCAAGAATTACAGACAGACCAAATTGTGCGAGGTTGTCCACTTTATGTCCAAGGATATCAGATGTATGGTGACTTGATTGTTCTTAGGATGACTGATTTTGATGTGATATTGGGAATGGATTGGCTCACGAAGTATAGAGTTACTATTGACTGTGGCTTAAAGATGATCAAGTTTGCGCCAGTAGGAGCTGAACCATTCACAGTTGCAAGTGCAGGTATATCCTTACCTCTACGGATAATCTCTTGCATGAAGGCTTGTAAATTATTACAGAAGGGGTGTCAAGGATATTTAGCATCTGTTTTAGTTATTGATCCACCATTTCGTGAACTAGAATATACAGATGTTGTGTGTGAGTTTCCAGAAGTGTTTCCTGATGATGTAACAGGCTTACCCCCAGATAGAGAGATCGAATTTGTAATTGATGTTGTGGCAGGAACTCATCCGATCTCAAAAGCTCCTTATCGATTAGCTCCTACAGAAATGAAAGAACTGAAAGAACAGTTACAGGAGTTGCTTGATAAAGGGTTTATTAGACCGAGCTTTTCACCGTGGGGTGCACCTGTTTTGTTTGTGAAGAAGAAAGACGGTACCCTTCGTCTATGCATTGATTATCGGGAGTTGAACAAAGTGACAATCAAAAATAAGTATCCACTCCCTAGAATTGATGATTTGTTTGATCAACTACAAGGAGCTGCTATCTTTTCGAAGATTGATTTACGATCAGGCTATCATCAATTAAAAGTGAAGTCAGATGATATTTCTAAGACTGCCTTCCGAACCAGGTACGGGCATTATGAATTTCTTGTAATGCCATTTGGACTAACAAATGCACCAGCAGCTTTTATGGATTTAATGAATAGAATTTTTAAGCCATTTCTAGACAAGTTCGTGATTGTGTTTATAGATGATATTCTCATCTACTCACGAACTATAGAGGAGCATCGGGAACATTTGCAATTAGTTTTGCAAACGTTGAAAGATAAACATTTATATGCCAAATGGAAGAAATGTGAATTTTGGCTTGAACAAGTATCATTCTTGGGTCATATCATTTCAAAAGAAGGCATATCAGTGGATCCAAGTAAGATTGAAGCTGTTAATAACTGGCTACGACCTACCACTGTTACCGAGGTACGTAGTTTTCTTGGGCTAGCTGGTTATTACCGTCGGTTTATAGCGGGATTTTCTAAGATAGCATTGCCTTTGACTGCTTTAACTCGAAAGAATGTGAAATTTGTGTGGGACGAAGCATGTGATCGTAGTTTTCAAGAGTTAAAGGCAAAATTGACATCAGCACCGGTCCTTGCTATTCCAGAAGGATCAGGAGATTTTGTAGTGTACAGTGATGCTTCGAAACAAGGTTTAGGAGCAGTCTTGATGCAGCACGGGAAGGTGATTGCTTATGCCTCTAGGCAATTGAAAGAATATGAAAAGAACTATCCCACACATGATTTAGAACTGGCAGCAGTGGTATTTGCGTTGAAAATATGGCGCCATTATCTGTATGGTGAACGGTGTGAAATATATACGGACCACAAGAGTCTGAAATATTTATTCACGCAAAAAGAACTGAATATGAGACAACGACGTTGGTTGGAATTGGTGAAGGATTACGATTGTGTTATTAATTATCATCCAGGCAAAGCCAATGTTGTTGCAGATGCGTTAAGTCGAAAGTCCAGTTCTGTTGCTGCAATGCAAGTACAAGAACAAATTTTATGGGATTTGCAGAACTTGAAGCTTGATGTTATTCCAAAGGGATCTACAATCAAATTATCATCTCTCATAGTTTGACCAACACTTGCAGACAGGATCAAGGTCGAACAAGATACAGATACTGAATTACAGGAATTGAGACAGCGAGATGAAGATAAAGGACATTCAAACTTTGAATTGAATGGGGAAGGAATATGGACATATCGAGGGAGACTGTGTGTACCAAAACAAGGAACGACCAGAACCGACATTCTTATTGATGCTCATGCTACTCCCTATTCGATCCATCCAGGAGGCACGAAAATGTACAAGGATTTGAAACCATTATTTTGGTGGCCAGGTATGAAAAAGGACATTGCTCAATTTGTTGCACAATGTCTAACTTGTCAAAAGGTCAAGATTGAACATCAAAGACCAGCAGGGCTCCTGAAACCGCTACCCATTCCTCAGTGGAAATGGGAACATATCACAATGGATTTCATCCTTGGTTTGCCAAGAACACAAAGAGGATTCAATGCTATATGGGTTATTGTGGATCGACTTACAAAATCAGCTCACTTTCTTCCGGTGAAGACTACATACACGATGAATCAATATGCTGAAGAATACATCAAGGAGATAGTGAGGCTTCATGGCATCCCAGTGTCCATTGTATCAGATAGAGATCCAAAATTTACATCTGCATTTTGGAAAAGCTTGCATCATGCTATGGGAACTCGATTGTCATTCAGCACAGCATTCCACCCTCAAACTGATGGACAATCAGAACGAGTAAATCAGATCTTAGAAGATATGTTGAGGGCATGTACTATTGACTTCCCAGGTAGTTGGGACAGTAAACTACCGTTGGCTGAGTTTACATATAACAATAGCTATCAGTCAAGCATTGGAATGGCACCATATACTGCATTATATGGTAGAAAATGTCGATCTCCAGTACATTGGGATGAAATAGGAGAAAGGAAATTGTTAGGCCCTGAATTGGTACAACAGACAGCTGAATTGGTAACCAAGATCAGAGAAAGAATGCACACTGCCCAGAGTCGACAGAAAAGCTATGCTGATGTGCGACGTCGTCGATTGGAATTTCAGGGTGGTGACCATGTATTTGTAAAGATATCACCATTGAAGGGCATTTTGCGTTTTGGTAAGAAGGGAAAATTGAGTCCAAGATATATCGGTCCATTCGAAATCTTAGAAAGAATAGGAGACAGAGCCTACCGAGTTGCTTTACCTCCGAACTTGTCAAATGTTCACAATGTGTTTCACGTTTCCTTGCTACGAAAGTATTTGGCCAATCCTTCTCACGCTCTTCATTACGAACCATTGGAGCTTGCATCGAATCTCTCGTATGAAGAACGACCAGTCCAAATCCTCGATAAGAAATCAAAAGTATTACGAGGCAAGGAAATACCCTTGGTGAAACTGTTATGGCGAAATCATGCAATCGAAGAAGCAACTTGGGAGCGAGAAGACGAGATTCAACAGAGATATCCCGAACTATATGGTACGTCAAATTTCGAGGACGAAATTCTTTGAAGGAGGGGAGAATTGTAATGCCCGGTTACTCGTACAAATGATTAGTAATACGTTTATGTCATTATTAGATAGCTAATTAGCTCATTATGTTTTTCATATTGATTGATGTATTGATATTGGGATTGAATATGACATTTATTTTGTTTATGGTGCATTGAGAATGAATATGTGTTAAAATAGTGATAGGAAGAGGTGTACATAGAAATAGTGTAATAGAAGTTGTAGGAAATGAGATGTAGATATGGTAGTTCGTACGGGTTTTAGCATAATGATTTGAATATTGATCCAAATTGAGTGAGGCCATAACCATTAGAAAGCTAAGATATAATGCTACAACTTTCAAGTTTTGAGTTTTGTCCAAATCATTGTGGAAGACAAGCCAAAAGTGCCCCGAAGTGTGTCGTGTATACCGTCATTCCTTCACTGACACATGTTAGGAGAATGGGCATAACTTTTTACTCAGACCTCCAAATGACCTGAAATTTGGAGAGCTTAAAGCCAAGACAAAGGGCTACAACTTTGTAGTTTACAACTTTTCCAGATTATGAAGGGAAGAGCCGTTTCTGGAGCGATTTCTGATGAATCAGTGTGCAGAGCCGAAACTGGCTCGCCCTAGCGGTCAAAAATGTCCGCCCTAGCGAGCCTGTGCAGGAATAAAATGTATAGGGCCGATGCTCGCCCTAGCGGTCAAAAGTGTCCGCCCTAGCGAACCTGTGCAGAAATAAAATGTGTAGGACCGAGATTTACTCGCCCTAGCGGTAAAAAGCGTCCGCCCTAGCGAACCTGCTGTATAAAAAGATAAGTATCGGGTTTTCTAAGCACTTTCCACCATCCTCAACCTCTCTAACAGCATAAACTCGAAACAAAACTTAGAGAATTTCTTCCAAATGCTTTCTTCTTCATTCCTTTCATAGAATTGAAGTTAGAACTTTGTTCTTCATCCCAAGAGCTTCCTAAAGGTGTAAGTTTTCATCTCTTTTGATTATTATAAAGGTAGAGGAGCAAACTTCACCTAGTATAGATATAGTGATTGAATTATTGTTATGTTTGATAGCATAGGAGCGAGAAACACCGTCTCAAACCAGTGTTCTTAAGCTTGGACGGTAAGTTGGCATGTTCTTGAAGTAATACATGAGTAATATTATGAATTTCAAATGCATCTCATTGTCTATTGATATATGTACATTGTTAGTATGTTTATTGATGAAAACATAGCACCATATTCCATTGTTATGTATTAAATATGTAAGGAACTCATGAATATTGATGATGGGTGCTATGTCATGAACAAGAACATGAACATGAAAAGAAAAGGATTGATTTACATGATATAGAGCTTGTTGACATCATGGGTGGTTTTAAGTCCACCAAAGCTATTGGCCAATATATGTTCATGGGGCGTGGGGTTGCCAAAGGTTGCTCCCTGACGTCCAACACAGTAGTAGCTATATAATAAAGCAAGCACGGTAGTACAGGTCAACTAATGAGGCTCAAGTACAAACATGAACATGAATATATGCTATGATATGACATGGTTTAAAGTTTCATTGTTGTCACGACTTGATATATA
Source organism: Primulina eburnea (assembly GCF_022965805.1). Classification (NCBI taxonomy): domain Eukaryota; kingdom Viridiplantae; phylum Streptophyta; class Magnoliopsida; order Lamiales; family Gesneriaceae; genus Primulina; species Primulina eburnea. Next base: position 36,792,335 of record NC_133107.1, on the reverse strand, counting down.
TGTTCCTTCGATGCATATTGATACATATAAGTGCCAACTTATTGAGTTTTATAAACTCACGTAGCTCATGTATTACAGGATCAGGTAGTGAAGATGCATAGGATGCCGGTTCACCAAGGGATGGTTGTGACGTGTCTCACCTCGACAAGAACCGGGCTTCTTATTGTATAGCTTCCGCATATGTATTATAAGTTTTACAATGTCAGGGTTTGAAACACGTTTTACAATGTTTATGTCTATGGGTAGAATGAAGCAGAATACGTTTGTGTAGATGAAATATGTTTATATATATATATGAATGTTGTTGTTTATATAGTATTGCTTGAGTTTTTAGTTTAAACAAAATGTAGGGACATCATGCCAAAATTTTTATAAACCCTCAAATGGATGTTCCCTTGTTTGAGTTTCTTTATACTATAGTTATATCATTCAAACCCTATTTTGATTATAGTGATTATGCTAAGTATAGAGTAAGGGTGTGACAATTGCCCATTCTTAAGAAGGTCTCACCCTCTCGGAGCCTTCTACTTCTTCCCATCGCCTGCAAATCAATACAGAGATGTGAGCCACAGCCGGTATCCAATACCCAAGAAGTAGAGTTAATCGAGATATTTACTTCAATAAAGAACATACCTTTGCCAGAACCCTTCTGCGCAAGATATTCCCTGCAGTTATGCCTCCAGTGTCCAGGCTTCTTGCAGTGATGACAGATGTCAACTGTCTTCTCAGCCTTGGCTGGCGCGGCTGCCACTACGGGACTCGGAGTCTGCCTCTTCGAGGGCTCGCTCTTCTTGGGGCGCTTGAAAGAACGCTTCTTTCCCTTCCCAGGTGGACCGGTCTTCGTGCCAGATGAAGAGCCCACATAAAGAACCGACTTCTCCTTTTTGATTGTGGACTCAAAGGTCACAAGCATGTTCACCAACTCTTCAAGGCTGGGCTCGAGCTTGTTCATATTGAAGTTCACGACAAAAGGATCGAAAGAGCTAGGCAGTGACAGCAGCAGCACATCCGTGGTCAACTCCGATGGCAAGATCAAATCCATGCCAACAAGCTTGTCCACGAGCCCAATCAACTTTAGGCCATGCTCATGGACCGAAGTCCCATCTCGCATGCGTAAAGTGATGAGCTCCTTTACTGTGGCATGATTCAAAGGCCGAGTTTGCTCACCGAATAGCTCCTTGAGGTGCATATGAATGTCAGCAGCATTCTTAGCATCCTCGAATCGCCTTTGCAGCTCATCGTTCATCGAAGCCTGCATATAACACCTCGCCTTCAAGTCATGGTCGCACCAATCCTTGTAGGTCTGCAATTCCTCAGGAGTGCAGCTGGTCGGAGCCTCAGCAGGGGGCGACTCAGTCAGTGTGTATGCGATTTTCTCCGAGTTTAAGACAATCTTTAGATTTCTTAGCCAAGTGATATAGTTAGGTCCGGTTAGAATGTGTTTTTCGAGAATAACCGAAAACGGGTTGCGAATTGATGACATTGTCAAAGATTTGTACTGAAAAGTAAAACAGATAAATGTTAATGACTATTTTAAAATATTTAATAAGATATAAAGTTTGGACTTTTACTTTATAAATTATCGCTCCCACTGTTTTGACATTTTCACTACCCTCTAGTGAAAACGGGAAACAATTTCCTCAGTAGGTACGTAAGGTCCAATAAGCGAATTGTGATCCCGAATAATATCGGCCATCACAATTCCTAAAAGGTAGTTTCCAATTGCATCGCCATGCAACCCTCTACGTAAACTTTTGTCTCACGTTTGATTAGGACCCAATAATATGACGTCGTTCATCTTTACGTGTCAAGCCTAACCCATCGATATTGAACCTTAATGGACGGTCGCCATGAGTTCCCTCAATAATATGAGCCGAAATCATGGGAGTTCCACGTAGTTCACATCACCATGTCAATGGATGTCACGGCTTTCCGGCACCCAGGGCCCCCTAAATAATATGAGCCGAGCCCCGAGTACGGGTAGCGTTCATCATGCATCCATTGTCGATGGAAGACAAGGAAATTATAAACAAATTTATAATTCCCCTTTTCGGACTTGATATTAATTTTGAATCTAATTCAAAATGAGGGTTTTTAATTTTGAAAGGTCTCATCATTAATTTTATTTTAAAAGCTCGCCATGTTTGATCGTATGTTTGCCGGATTCATGCAACTTTGTTATTATAATAATAATAACGCACATACTCATTATTTATAACATATCATGCATATATTATAAATAGAAAACAGTACAAGGATGATCAATTGCCCCAATACTAATGGCCCGTGTGAGCTAAACACGGGCCTAGGTCCAATCCTAGGGTAAATGCAAGGGATGCAATGCAACTAAATTATTACATTAGCATCCAATATTACATGTCTTCGATCTTCATAATCACCAAGGCCACCATCTACCAATCTTGATCTTCCACTATTCTAATATTTACAATTAAATATCCATGGCACATAGGGATACATCTCATGGGGGTGGGAAAGGGCCATAAACCAAGCCCAATTTAAATTGATAATTATTACAATCATTCAACACAAATATCCTAGCATACACCTAGCAAATTGGGCTTGGGCTTTTGATCATCCTTCATGCATAACATCACATATCATACACCATCAATTAATTATCACAATAATTAATTGATCCAATATTATATATCTTGATCCAATCACTAACCGCCACAATTATAAATTAAATTAACAAAGTATACAAACTCCTTTGTCTACTTTCAAATTAATTTATTTATAATCGAATTTCTTGTAAATCACAATTTACTATAAATAATTAAAGTCCTACTTCAATTATTTATTTTATGAGAAAATATGTGCAACAATTGTAAATTTAAACTTAAGGGCCCAAAAATCATTTTTCACCAAAAAAATATTTTGGCCCATTTAAATTTCACAAATTATGTTGGCCATCCAATGGCCCAACATCTCAAGGCCCATGACACTAAGATTGTCCAAAACACTTTTGGAAACCCTAGTCGTCATCGCCGTCGCCGGAGCTCCGTCGCCGGATTCCGATCAACAAAAAATTTTTTTTTTATTTATTTAAAAAACCTGCACTTTTTCGGGCAGCCCCTCGGGCTGCCCTTTGCTGACCGAAATTTCAGGGCAGCTCGGGCAGCCCTCGGGCAGCAACATGCTGCCCGAAAAATTATTTTTTTTTTTGTTTTGCTTCAAAAAATTTCGGCCTTGATGATTTTCATGCACAAAAATTCTCAAGCGGTTAGAAATCGATCTCAACATAATATTATGCAAATATTACACAAAAACCGTAACCATAGCTCGGATACCACTTGAAAGCGGACCGGTTACGGTGGCCGGAAGCGCAACGGAAGTCAAAAATTTTTAATTTAAGCATAGAATTTTCGGCCACCCCTTGTTCTTGTGCAATATTTACAAAATAACACCATACATAGGATGTTAGAAAGTTTGTTACCTATCAACCCCTTGAGGTTGATGAATGGCACCAACTAAAGTGTAAACACTTTAGCTCTTGTATAGATGAAGATCTACAAGCTTCCACCTCCAATCCTCCAAGAATTAGGCCCACCACAAGCTATGTAAATCCCTTCTTGCTTTGCACTAGAAAAGCAAGAAGATTTTTCAATGAAAAGGTTTTTGTTTCTCCAACAATTTGAAGAACACAATAAAAGAAAAATTGAGAGGAAAAATGAAGCTCAAGTTTCGGCCAAGTGAGTGGGAATGAGAGAGGGGAGAGATGCCTTGGTTGTCTCAAAAGTTGTCTTGCATGCCATGCAAATTTTTTTTTTTAATCAAAATTAATATCCAACCTTTGATCTCCCAAGCATGCAAACCCTAGTGGGCTTGCAACCTTTTGCAAAGCCCATTAACTTAATCTAATTGTCTCAAACATATTTGAGCCCAATTATATTTTACTTGATTTTACTCAAGCCCACTAGTTAAATAATTAATTCCAATTGGGCTCTACACGGCCCAATGTTATTTAATTAATCCAACACTTGAATTAACTTAATTATTTGGACTCTACTAGGCCCACTAGTGATTAATTAATTCAACACTTGAATTAATTTAATTTAGTCCATAATAATGTTTATGAAAATCACAATTTTCAAATACATTATTCACTTGGCCAAATTTTAATCTAGGAACACTTCCATAAATTAAAATTTATATTTCTCTCATAGAAGTCATACTTCTATTTTTCTTTACGCTTATAAACACATTTATAAGCCGTTCAACACATTGAACTATTTTACTTCTCATCGGGATTTACAAAGCTAGTACTTGTGTGGCCCTCAATGGTTCATTGATACAACTAGCCGTGGGTTCACATCTCTATGTGATTCGGACTAAACATGTCCTTATTCGAGCATACCCCAATTGCTCCATTCTTACTTATCAACTCCTTGATAGTAAGAACGTCAGAACTCAAGTCTGATAATACCCAACCAATCACGTTAAACGCCTAGCAGCATCGCTTACGTGATTCCCTAGATATCACATGATAGTGCCTGCAAGAACCATTCAATTATGGTTAGCGTACAGTACGGTCCCTTCAACTCATATATCCCGACCGATTCGACAACTATTGGTTTATCGAGAGTTGTCAATGAATCGATACTATGTGTCATGTTGTGGTTGCATCGATGGTGTAATCTATGAAACCCCTTTCATAATTACCACCATAATCTGATCAGAGATTTCAACCCACACATACATGAAAAACACATAGGATATCCATACCCGTAGGTAAGCGGTGAATTCCCGGCAACAATGCATCGACTCCTATGTGTTTCGCCGTAACACCCAACCTTACCACCTGAAGACCCCATAAGAGTCGGTAAACAAGTCAAAGTGAAACGCTAGCACATAGAGTCTCAATGTTTTCCCGGGTCATAAGGACTAATGGTGTACAACCATAAACTAGGACTTTTCCACTCGATAAGTGAGAACCACTTGGAAAGTCCTTTATAGAGGGTTGTTCAGTGCACTCTACCAGGAGCACCTATCTGCATGCTCGGACATCACAATGTCCCCTACCAATGAAACATGGTACTCACATCGCAAATACTAGTCTTTAACTCAAGCGGCCTTTATCCTTCTTAGTGGCGGCTGAATCGACTAGGAACGGTTTAGAATATACAGTATTCCAAATATGAGTTTCATGATACTCATCATATGAGCATCTCATATTCTTTCTACTATTTGTATATTCAAGGACTTTATCTATGCAACTCGCATGGGTATAAAGATAAAGATGCGCCAAATTAATAAATTCAAATATTATTAAAAATAAAGATCGTTTATACAAAGAGTTTCATCGTGAACAGTCGGCCAACACTTGGCTCGACGTGCACCTACTCTAACACCTTGGTCACCACCTCTTGTCTCCTCATCAGCATACTCACCTGCATCGATCAAGTCTAGTGAGTCTAAAGACTCAACACGTATAAACTGGGAAATAACAAGTACTACATAATAAAACCGCATGCAACTTTAAAATAGAACATATATACTTGAACTTGAATTTGCGTACTAAAACTTGAATATACATACATAACATAGACGTGCCATAACGTGAAACTTGTCATAAACGTACTACATACTAGAACGTACATAACTTCATCATTTTGCGTAGAGGCATGTTTCAAAGCAAGTGACCCATAACATAATAAATGTCTGATCAGAAAAACCACAGTACTGGGCTGACAGGGACGTATCCACTGCCACATACATGAGATCCCCGTTCATAATTTAACGGACTGTTTGGTCCCCATTCATAATTTAACGTTTTCCAACCTCGTTCCAACCCGTTCATAATTTAACGGGCGGATTGGTCCCCGTTCATAATTTAACGCTTTCCAATCCTAACATAATTTGGTCACAAGACATTTAGCATACCTCCAAAAACTTAAAATATTTTCTTTGCATGTCATCATACTTACTTGGAGTTGAGGTATTCGTTGGATTTCACTTGGAGCCGCTGCTGCACATGCTAAATGAATTTCAACACTTAACTTGCATAACTTAGACGTAGGTACTCGAGCTCACCCCCGAAGTGCATAAACAGCTTATGTCATTCTAATTCACTCGGGACTCGTCCTCGTTTAATCATACTACCCATGACATCAAACCCTGAAACAAACTCTACAGTGTCGTGTGAACATTTTCCAACCATAAAAGACATACACTTACTATTAAAATTTGAAAAGAAGCAAGAAATAAATGCTTGGACAGAAGGGGTGGCGCTCGGGCGGTACAACTTTACCGCTCGGGCGCCTGGGTCCGCGCTCGGGCAGTAACAAATTTCCGCTCGAGCGCCGAGTGTACTGGGAAGAACCCTCGGACAGAAAGAATGGCGCTCGGGCGGTGAGAAATTACCGCTCAGGCGCCGAGTGTACTGAACTTCGCGACTCTGAAACTTAAACTCTCCATTTTCGATTACACAGAGCGTGACAACACCCCGAGGCTCATCTTAGGACACTAAGGCGCTGACTCGACTCCCAAAAAACATTCCAACGACGACGTACACCAAGCAAGCAATCAAATTCGTAAACTCAAATTTTGACACCAATTGATTCCTACGATTTCTAATGCGACCGACGACCAATGACGCGAAACGAAGCATCGAACTCACCCCAAACTCATACTCAATATACCTAAACACAGCAGCGATCACCCGTTGATCCCCAACGAAGCCTGCAACAATAAAACTTCAAGAACACAATTTACGTAAAAGCCGCAGTTTGAGCAGTCCCACGAAAAACGCCATAACTCACTCAATTTTCATCGAAAAATCTCGAAGTTTATATCAAATCGAAGGCATCAAAAAGTTATACAATTTTCTAGTTGAAAGTTTTCCCAAAATCCTGACCGAAAAATCTCAGTTTTCAACAGAACAGTAAGTTACGAGATTTCAGATCTAAAAAGTATTTCAAAACGCATTCAAACCATTTTCCGCTCAACGACGGATGTCACACATGAATTTTTACACATAAAAATAATACAACACATAATATGAAAGGATCGATGCAGAAAGAACAGAATATACGTGTCTTATGATATCAAACGTTACCGAACCGGCGATATCGAAGCGGAAACGGTGCGAGGCTTGATCCGGGACGAACGTGGCACTAAAATCCTTGAAGAATTCACACGAAAATCGCTAGAAGATGGAGAGGGGAGGGGGCTGCTGCTCTATGAGTGAAGAACCCTAGTTTTCTCTCTTTTAAAATAATAAAATTCTGAAACGTGAAGTGAGTGTGTGTGTTTAGTCTTGTACAGGTGTGTGTTTAGTCTTTCCTGTCATGGATTTGGACTGGTTTCTCCTCATAGGACAGGTCTGGAGCCAACTGTAACGGCTCGTAACTCAGAACATGTGAAGGATTAGCCAAATATTTCCTCAGCATCGAGACATGGAACACATTGTGCACCCCGGCCAGATTCGGCGGAAGGGCAACACGATAGGCTAGTGTCCCAACTTTGTCCAAAATCTCAAACGGCCCAATGAACCTCGGACTCAGCTTGTCCTTTTTCCCAAATCTCATCACACCCTTCATGGGTGCTATCTTGACGAATACGTGATCACCAATGGCAAATTCGAGATCTCTCCTCCTCTTATCAGCATAACTCTTCTGACGGCTTTGGGCAGTCTTCATTCTGTCACGAATCTTGACCACCACGTCTGCAGTCTGCTGAACTATCTCTGGACCAAGTTCTGCTCTCTCACCAACTTCATCCCAATGAACTGGTGACCTGCACTTCCTTCCATACAACGCCTCATAGGAAGCCACACCAAGGTTTCTTGGAAGCTGTTGTTGTATGTGAACTCCACTAGAGGTAGTCTAGACTCCCAAGTTCCTTGAAAATCAATTATGCAGGCTCTCAGCAAATCCTCTAAAATCTGAATCACTCACTCAGACTGACCATCTGTCTGCGGGTGAAAAGCTGTACTGAACAGAAATTTTGTCCCCATGGCTGCATGTAAGCTCTTCCAGAAGGACGACGTGAACTTCGGGTCCCTGTCGGACACAATCGAAACTGGGAACCCATGCAAACGGACTATCTCCCGGATATACAGCTCCGCATACTATGTCATGGAGAAGGTCGTCTTCACTGGTAGAAAATGCGCTGACTTAGTGAGTCGGTCCACTATAACCCAAATAGAATTCGATCCTCTAACTAACCTCGGCAATCCAACCACAAAATCCATAGTAATGTTCTCCCACTTCCACTCGGGAATGGGGAGTGGCTTAACCAATCCTGCTGGCCTCTGATGTTCAGCTTTTACTTGTTGGCAAGTGAGGCATTCTGACACAAATCGACGGATGTCTCTCTTCATCCCTGGCTACCAATGCAAAATCTGGAGATCCTTATACATCTTGGTACCTCCTGGATGGATAGAATACGGAGATACGTGTGCCTCTGTCAAAATATCTTGTCTGATCGATTCACCACTAGGCACCCACATTCTACCTCTGTACCTCACAATCCCATCTGACACTGTATAAAGAACACTGCCCTTGGCCTCATCTTTCAGTCTCCATTTCTGTAGCTGCTCGTCTGAAGACTGTCCTGCCCGGATACGGTCTAGCAAATCAGATTTGACTGTCAAATTAGACAGTCTAGGAGCTCTGCCCTCACGATAAACCACTAGACCAAATCTCTGAATCTCCGACTGAAGCGGTCTCTGAGCTGACAACTAAGCAACAACTGCCACTTTTCTGTCAGAGCGTCCGCAACAACATTAGCCTTTCCCGGATGGTAGCTAATTTCGCAGTCATAATCTTTCACAAGTTCCAACCACCGTCTATGTCTCATATTCAACTCTTTCTGCGTGAAGAAATATTTGAGACTCTTATGATCGGTGAAAATTTGGCATTTGTCGCCGTATAGGTAGTGTCTCCAAATATTCAGTGTGAAGACAACGGCGGCTAACTCCAGGTTGTGAGTCGGGTAATTCTTCTCGTGCACTTTCAACTGCCTGGAAGCATAAGCTATGACCCGACCCTGCTGCATCAATACCGCGCCTAACCCGAGCTTAGATACATCGGTATATAATACGAAATCTCCTTGCCCTGACGGCATGGCTTGCAGCGGCGCATAAATAAGAGCTTGCTTCAACGTATCGAAGCTCTTCTGACATTCATCACTCCACACAAATTTGGCATTTTTCTTGGTTTGTGAAGTGAGTGGCACTGCTATGGATGAAAATCCCTTAATAAACTTACGGTAGTAACCAGCTAAACCCAAAAAGCTGCGAATTTCTGATGCATTCTTTGGCTCAACCCAATCCTTAACAGCTGCTACTTTGGCTGGGTCCACCTCAATACCACTGCTAGATATTATATGCCCTAAAAATGCAACTTTCTGCAACCAAAACTCACACTTACTGAACTTCGGAAATAACTTGCCACTTTGCAAAACCTGCAACAATGTCCTAAAATGCTGGCTATGCTCCTCATGGCTCTTTGAGTAAATAAGAATGTCGTCAATAAATACTATGACGAAATGATCAAGATACGGCTGAAATACTCGGTTCATGAGGTCCATGAAAACAGCTGGAGCATTTGTCAATCCAAACGGCATCACCAAGAATTCGTAATGCCCGTATCTGGTCCTGAAAGCTGTCTTGTGAACATCTGCATCCTTCACTTTCAGCTGATGATACCCTGATCGAAGATCTATCTTAGAGAACACGGTAGCTCCCTGCAACTGATCGAACAAGTCTTCAATTCTAGGCAACGGGTACTTATTCTTAATCGTTACCTTGTTCAGCTCACGGTAATCGATGCACAGTCTCATTCTTCCGTCTTTCTTTTTCACAAAGAGCACTGGTGCGCCCCACGGTGAGAAACTCGGGCGGATAAACTCCTTGTCTAAGAGCTCCTGAATCTGCTGCTTAAGTTCTAACATCTCTGCTGGAGCTAATCTGTACGGTGCCTTAGAGATTGGCACTGTGCCTGGCATGAAATCGATTGCAAACTCTACCTCTCTATCTGGTGGAAGGCCTGCGACGTCATCTGGAAAGACGTCTGGGAAATCTCTGACTACTGGCACCCCTGATATAGAAGGAGTGGGCACGTCCGGTGCTGAGATGACACTGGCCAAGAAAGCCTGACACCCCTTAGAAATTAGTCTCCTCGCTTGCATGCAAGAGATCACGCGCGGGAAACTCCTCCATCTGACTGGCTCAAAGAGAAACTGCTCCATGCCAAATGGTCTGACTAGCACTGATCTCTTCTGAAACTCGATAAGAACTCTGTTCTTAGTCAGCTAGTCCATTCCCAATATGATGTCGAATTCTGGCATCGACAATAGGATTAAATCTGCATACACTAGGTGGCCATGCAGTTCTAGATCGATGTCTCTGACCACGCTGGTAGCTAACAGCTCTTCCCCTGATGGGACTGTCACTGAAAAGTTCACGTCTAGGCCAATGGACTTGAGGTCCAAATGATTTGCAAACGTCTCCGATATGAAGGAGTGAGTGGCTCCTGAGTCTATCAGTGCAGTTTTGGCTAATCTCTTAATAAAAATGTTTCCTGAGATGTGTTAGCACAACACAAAACTTATATTCCCAAAATTACTATCATACCTCAAGCATAATAGAACTCAATATCCCTAGGCACACAAAATATTACTAGCACGCTAATAATCCCAAGTAAAAATTCCACATGCAAGGCAAAATAATACTAAGCTTAGGTAAAAAAGTTTACCAGTCAGTAAAGTAGTGTATGGGTCCGCCTCCTGCGCATGCATGGCGAATACCCTGCCCTAGGTTGGCTGCTTCCACTTCGGGCACTCTTTCAGCATGTGGTCGCTAGCTCCACACTTGAAGCACTTGCCTGATCCATATAAGCACTGCCCCGGGTGCTGGCGGTTGCATTTAGGACACACTGGGTAAGCAACGGGCTTCTGAGGCGCCCCCTGCTGCTGAATTGGGCCCTTGCCCTTTGGTGGTCCATGATACGGCTTCTTCCTTGGCGACCCTTGATACGGTTTCTTGAATTGGGGCCTCTGATGCTGCTGGTGCTGGTGCTGCGGCGCTTGGTAGGGCCTCTTGCCCAACCTGTCAGCCTCAATATCTCGCTGGTCTTGTTCCGCCGCCAAAGCCCTAGATACGGCGATTGCATAAGAAGTAGGGCCAGCTACCCTCACATCACGGCGCAAGAACGGCCGCAATCCATCCATGAAATGCCTCAGTTTTGCTTGGGCGTCATTCGCAATGAGGGGTACGAAGTAACAACCCCTCTCAAACTTTCTGACAAAATCTGCCACAATACTGTCTCCTTGTCTCAGCGTCATAAATTCCCTGGTCAGACGAGAGCGTATCTCTTCAGTGAAGTACTTGGCGTAGAACACCTCTTTGAATCCTTTCCACGACAGAGTCTGCAAGTTTACTGCCACTGATGCACTCTCCCACCATCCCCTGACAGCAAGAATATAGCACATCTAACCCTGTCAGCGTCAGTCAGCTCCATAAAGTCAAATATTACATCAATGGACTTGATCCATCCCTCAGCTACCTTCGGGTCAGTAGTACCCGAAAACTCCTTCGGACTCATCCTCCGGAACCTCTCATATACTGCCTCTGGTCTAGGCCTCTCCTCGGGGCCTACAGCAGTCTGGTTCCTCGCAAACTGCGCGAAGAATTGTGTCATACCAGCAAGCATCTGCGCCTGCATATCTGGTGGTGGTGGTGGAGGATTGGCTCTTCCCTCATCTCGAGGCTCTCTGTCCTTCTCCCTAGCTTCCTGGTTAAGCATACGTCTAGGAGGCGTACTGTTCCAATGAATTACCCAACACGTAAACCCAACATGCATGAATATGATATAAATGACATACGATGCACGAAATTTGAACTAAAACATGAACATGCTGAAATCATGGCTTAGTTCATATTACATGGCATAAATATTTGAAACTTTAAAACTTACAGACTTGAGGTGTGACTTCGTGAGCTTCTTGCGGCTGGCAGTAGGCGTAACCCTTTACAAGAACACCGCTCTGATACCAACTGTAACGTACCGTAATTTTCATACTCAAAATTTGCGGAAAAATTAAAAATTTTCTTAAACATAAAGTAACATTCAAAGTTTGCCATAAAAATATCTCAACCAAGTCCCCCATAAGACATGGTTGTTCAAAATAACTACAATATAATTTGCTCACAAAATGTTTGCTCAAAATGTTTCCTTCAAAACATGAAATCAGAGTAAATTAACATTTGCATAAAAACATAAACGGTCCTCGGGTTAGCCTCCCGCTCAGTCCAAGCCTGTCCCTTGGTCACCACCTCCTGTCTCCTCATTAGCATACTCACCTGCATCGATCAAGTCTAGTGAGTCTAAAGACTCAACATGTATAAACTGAGAAATAACAAGTACTACATAATAAAACCTCATGCAACTTTAAAATAGAACATACATACTTGAACTCGAATTTGCGTACAAAAACTTGAACATAAATACATAACATAGACGTGCCATAACGTGAAACTTGTCATAAACGTACTACATACTAGAACGTACATAACTTCATCATTTTGCGTAGAGGCATGTTTCAAAGCAAGTGACCCATAACATAATAAATGCCTGATTAGACAAACCACAGTACTGGGCTGACAGGGACGTATCCACTGCCACATACATGAGATCTCCATTCATAATTTAACGGGTTGGTTGGTCCCCGTTCATAATTTAACGCTTTCCAACCTCAATCCAACTCGCTCATAATTTAACGGGCGGATTGGTCCCCGTTCATAATTTAACGCTTTCCAACCCTAACATAATTTGGTCACAAAACATTTAGCATACCTCCAAAAACTTAAAATATTTTCTTTGCACGTCACCATACTTACTTGGCGTTGAGGGATTCGTTGGATTTCACTTGGAGCCGCTGCTGCACATGTAAATGAATTTCAACACTTAACTTTCATAACTTAGACGTAGGTACTCGAGCTCACCCCCGAAGTGCATAAACAGCTTATGTCATTCTAATTCACTCGGGACTCGACCTCGTTTAATCATACTACCCATGACGTTAAACCCCGAAACAAACTCTACAGTGTCGTGTGAACATTTCCCAACCATAAAAGACACACACTTACTATTAAAACTTGAAAAGAAGCAAGAACAAAATGCTTGGACAAAAGGCGTGGCGCTCGGGCGGTACAACTTTACCGCTCGGGCGCCTAGGTCCGCGCTCGGGCAGTAACAAATTTCCGCTCGAGCGCCGAGTGTACTGGGAAGAACCCTCGGACAGAAAGAATGGCGCTCGGGCGGTGAGAAATTACCGCTCGGGCGCCGAGTGTACTGAACTTCGCGACTCTGAAACTTAAACTCTCCATTTTCGATTACACAGAGCGTGACAACACCCCGAGGCTCATCTCAGGACACTAAGGCGCTGACTCGACTCCCAAAAAACATTCCAATGACGACGTACACCAAGCAAGCAATCAAATTCGTAAACTCAAATTTTGACACCAAATGATTCCTACGATTTCTAATGCGACCGACGACCAATGACGCGAAACGAAGCATCGAACTCACCCCAAACTCATACTCAATATACCTAAACACAGCAGCGATCACCCGTTGATCCCCAACGAAGCCAGCAACAATAAAACTTCAAGAACACAATTTACGTAAAAGTCGCAGTTTGAGCAGTCCCACGAAAAACGCCATAACTCACTCAATTTTCATCCAAAAATCTCGAATTTTATATCAAATCGAAGGCATCAAAGAGTTCTACAATTTTCTAGTTGAAAGTTTTCCCAAAATCCCGACCGAAAAATCTCAGTTTTCAACAGAACAGTAAGTTATGAGATTTCAGATCTAAAAAGTATTTCAAAACGCATTCAAACCATTTTCCGCTCAACGACAGATGTCACACATGAATTTTTACACATAAAAATAACACAACACATAATATGACAGGATCGATGCAGAAAGAACAGAATATACGTGTCTTATGATATCAAACGTTACCCAACCGGCGATATCGAAGCGGAAACGGTGCGAGGCTTGATCCGGGACGACCGTGGCACTAAAATCCTTGAAGAATTCACACGAAAATCGCTAGAAGATGGAGAGGGGAGGGGGCGGCTGCTCTATGAGTGAAGAACCCTAGTTTTCTCTCTTTTAAAATAATAAAATTCTGAAACGTGAAGTGAGTGTGTGTGTTTAGTCTTGTACATGTGTGTGTAAAGTGTGTAAGTGTGTGTGTGGTAGAAAACGTGTGTGTGGGTTTAAATTTCTGTGTAATTAGTGCTAATTAACTAATAAAAATACTGATAAAAAGGCTAACCCACCTAGCTTAATATAAACTCTACAATTAAAATAACACACACCCAAAATGCTATTTTTAAAGTTTTAAACTCTTAAAATTACTAACTAAATGATTTAGGCTTAAAAATGCTAAAACTAAACAAATCATTTAAAGTGCCCCATCCTCAACTTAAAAATAAAATACCGCATTTTTAAATTGCCAGAAATCGTCCCCGGTCTTTTCCTCGATCCCGCCTCGAATGAACGCCTGAAACATGAAACTCGAAAAACATTTTAACGTGCACCACGTAAACATAAATAATTTAAAATAATGCCTTCAAATAAATCATGCATGGCTTAAAACTCATTTTAAAATTAATTAAATGATTTACTAATTAAATAAATGCATGGGTTATACGTGTACTGAATTTGGGCACTACAGTTGAGATGTCTGCCCAAGTCAGTTCAACATTCCTTCTCTTCTCTAGAGCAGCGGGTGTTGACAAAAAGGGGGGAAGAAGAGCTGACAGAAGCAACATGACAAGCAGAAAGAAGAAGAGTGAACCTGACAAACCAACTGATAAAGGACTAGCTGAGAAGAAATCAAAGAAATGATCATATGTCCTAAGCCAGTTGATAATCTGTGGGATGTCTATAAATTTTTTCATTTTGAAATGTTTGTACGAATCTGTACATACCTCTTTAAAATTCAATGAAAAGATAGTATTGAATACGTACGACTTTGTAAATTATTTATCAACATTCAGTTTTAGTATGTCAATATATCAAGTATATCAAAAAAGTCAGTTCAACAGTTCAGATATCTAAGTTTTGTCAAACACAAAAAATTGGGAAATTTTTGAAATTTATGAGTTTCAGAGTTTGACAAATAAATCCTCAAGATTACTGAAAAACCAAAATGATCAGACGTAATCAAGAGATCGTAACTGAAAAAAGACTTATCGGACTTAAATGGATTAAAATTGAAGAATAAATAAGTCTTAAAATCGATGACAAGAGTTCAGTAAACGAATTGGTAATTAGAACTGAAGAATTTGCATGACTGAACTGAAAAGACCTATATCAATTGAAGTGAACAAAACTGAGAAGACATTAGTTAGAACCGATGTTGCCCAGCTGAACTGATCTGTCGACCAGTTTGACTCTTGAGCGGTTAGTCACGTCATCAGTTTTAGCATCAGCTGAACAGTCTGATACTTAATACCGAAGAAGAACAGGTTAAATAGAACATAACAGTATGATATTTCGTACCACTGCCCGAAAAAGTCATCTATATGAACTAGGCGACGATTTAACGGATATTAGTCAATAAATGCATTCAATGTGGCAGTTGGAAACATAGACTATATATAGCTAATCGATTCAGTTGAAGAAGGTTGGTGTAGAACACGACACAAACTATCTACGATCATCAATCAGTTGCGATACATTCTCAAGAATTTTCATTTTGTAAATCGTACACTGTAGCTCTTATTTCATTTTATTTATTAGTAGGATTTAGGCTACTCTTTATAGCTATTCAATTAACTACTGTAAAGTGTTGGAAAACTAAGAGTTTCATCTTTGCAGTATGTAAGTCCAACAGAAGTGGATTATTACAATATGTTGTCATACATCAAAGTATTTTAGTGAAAAACATATCTTTGAGATTGAATTGGTGACATAAGAGCATTTGAGGTATCCGAACATCCATGAAAACTCATGTGTTCAATTTTGTTATTTATTCAATTTTTACAGCACCTTACCCTAGGTATTCAATATATATTTTAGTATAATTCCGCACTATCATTAGTTTACTGATTTATATTGGCAAACAAGATTTCGGGATCAGTTCAGTCAAGGAATTGATTCATATACAAAAGATTGCAAAAAGGTATAGTGTTTATTCAACCCCCATTTTAAACACTCCAACTTTATTAACCGATTATATCAGAAATCAACGTGGCGGAGCTTGAGGATCCTAAAGTGGTATATGTGAGTAAGTTACTGGAAGAACATATGAAGCAAGATATGGTTCACTTGTTGAGGGAGTACATAGATTGTCTTGAATGAGATTATGATGACATGCCATGCATAGACAGGAGATTGGTCGAACACCGACTTCCACTCAAAGAGGGTTTCAAAACATTTCAATATCCTCCCCTTCCATGTCAAAAGAAGTTGAGTTGAAAGTAAAAGAGAAATTCAAGAAACTGTTAAATACCAAGTTTATAAAATCAATCAGATATACTAAATCGCTTTTGAAATTGTACCAGTCATGACAAAAAATGGCAAGATCAGAATATGCATCAACTTTTGAGATTTGAACTTTGTAAATCTTAAGGATGTCTACGTGATGTCTATAGCTGATATGTTGATCAATTTAATATCCAGGAATTGGATTTATCCTTCATGGATTGATTATTGGGCCATAATCATATCAAGTTAGTAAAGGTAGATATATCTAAGAAAACATTTAGAAGTCCAAGAGTTGTTGGTATGTTTGAATGACTTGTAATGCCATTCGGGCTGAAAAACACGGGGGCCACAACTGTCGATCACATCGAGCATCTGAGAAAGACTTTTCAAAGAATGAGACAACATGAATTAAATTTAATTCATTGAAATGTGCGTTTGGCGTGAAAGCATATGAGGCTACTATGGAGGCAAATCCATCCGAGAACAAGAAAGAATTACAACACTTTCTTGGGCAAGTAAATTACTTGAAGCGTTTTATTTCCAACCTTGCAGGGAAAACAAAGGAGTTCTCATAGTTGTTTAAGCTCAAAGAAAGTGGGGAAATCAAATGGAAAGAGACATATAAGAGGGCTTTTGATATGATTAAGAGATATCTATCAAATCTTCTCATTATTATGTCTCCCATGTATGGAATGCACCTTAAATTAAATTTTTTGGCCGCTCATGAATCAGCCGGATGCTTGATAGTTCAAAATAATCAATAAGGAAATGAGAATGCTATTTATTATTTGAGTAGATTCCTTAATCCAGTAGAAGTGAAGTATTCTGTTATTGAGAAGTTATGCTTAACATTGTATTATGTCTGTACTAAGTTAAGACATTATTTGACTCAATCAAAAGTATTTTGATATGAATCTGGCCGGACATGGCATGCAAATGATTGGAAGGAGGTTCAAGGAAGCATTGCATGGACTCATGAGCAATCAAGAGAGTTTCAAGCAAGGTTACAAGTCGCGAAGGGTTCGTGATGCATGAAAATGAGCTTGGCGAGCCATAAACTCATTGTGCAAGTGTTAATGAAGTGGAAGACATAAACCTACCGCGCCCGAGTGCGCCCACCTGTAGAAGATTTGTTATTTACCTAGTTTAGAGTCCTAGTTAATTAGGAAATTAGATTTTGAGTATCTTTTTCATTTGTAAATAATATATGCACGAATTTTGATGATTGTAAACAATGAATTAACTTTTGAATGAATATTGATTGAGTTTTTCTCTCAAATTTCAAAGGTTGTCTTTGTATACATCTTTTTGTGTTTCTCAAATCAAAATTATCAAAGTTTAACACTTTGTGGCGTTTGTCGGTTTTTCTTCACTCGAATTTTCAAAGACGAGTTCTTTGAAGGTTTGCTTGAATTTCGATTGTTATCATCATTAATATTTGTTGCTAAGTTCTTCGTAATTTAGATGTGAATATTACACATTTACTTGATTCAAAAAGATCGGGCCAACACAAAATTTTATTTGTTTCATCGAATCGAGGGCGTGACTCCGTTTTCAAGTGAGTTTGCTTTTCGTGGTCGAAGAATCGCATAATTGGTATCAGAGCTTTTGGTTCCCTTTGATTCAAGTAATTTTATCGTTTTTATTATTATATCTTTGTTTATATATCGTTTATTATCAGATCTGTTTATCTTATCATTCTTCGTCTTTCTTGAATTTGCGATTATCGAAGTTTCTGAGTCGTGCAAGATTCTCGAAGTTTCTGAGTTGTGCCTATTGTTTTTTTCGAGTTTGCACAACCATCCTTGTGCAATCCACAAAAAAAAATACAAAATTTCGAAAATCTGCCATAAATTAGTTTGCTATTTTGTTCTATTCTCTTGTAGGAGCCATATTCAAGTGTCCATGACAATAAAAAAAATTTTGTGCTATTATTTAGTATGAATCTTATTCTTATCTATATTTAGTATTGAATCTTGTTCTTATCTCTATTATGAGTCATATTCAAGTGACTCTCACAATCAATTTTTTTTCTTCCAAATTTCTTGTTTACACAGTCTGTGTAAGTCAGTTGCAAATGTCGTGAAGTTTGAACTTGTGAGTTGGATGCACACAAGCTACAAAACCTGAAACTGTACCCTATGAGAGAACTCTCAAAAATCGAGTAAAATACTTCAGGGTGAGCGTTTATTCTTGGAGTGACGTACGGGGTATTAGTAGCGAGGAAAAAAAAAAAGGGAGAGTCAAGTGAATTTTCATTGGAGTGGCTATTGAGGATTTGGGGTGAGGAAACTTCATCTTTTATTGTTTATACTAACATTTTTCTTGCATGAATAATGTTTAATGATCACCAATTTAAATCAATGTTAGGAGGGTTGGATCAAATGTGAGAGAAGTAGTTTAAGCCTCTACATGAAAAGTATAGGCAGTGCGAAGAAGTTAGGACGTATGATAGGCAAAATGATGAGAATAGCGAGGGTAGAAGATTTGGAGGAAATAGAGCGTTGCATTGGATCGTAATGATGATAGGCCATGCCAGGAGAATAGAGGAGTAGGCCGAAGAGGTGAACTTGATGCGCATAGGGAGTCGTTGTCATCCACTTGGCGAACGAGCTTGGAAGAGAAAATTATTGATAGGTCAATGAAGGAGTCTAGACGTGAAGCTACCAAATATGAATATCAAGGTACATTTGAAAACTAAAATTCTAGTAGTTGTGATATTATATGTTGTTGGTGTTTTAAAGTTGGGCATGATACTAGACAATGTCCACGTAAGGAGCTGACAGTAGTAGATTCGTCCGTTGAGATTGAATTTCAAATTGGAGTTGAGTATGAACTTGGAGATGATGCTGTAGTGGAGCCTGAATTTGAATTTGATGTTGAGAAAGTTTTTGTTGATAATATTCCAACAGTTGATGAGTCGAATGGTGTTGGACGATACACAGTGGAGGCTAAATCATTAGGTGGGAAATAAGTGCCTAATTTTTCTACTATGGAGGAAGAGAATTTGAAAGAAGAAATTTAAAACATATTTCTTTTGATCAATTGAAATTTATTGAACTGAGTGAAAAAAAATGTGATATGGTCGAAAGAAAGAGTGAACAAAAAGTGAGGTGGCCACAGAGATTAGAAAAAGGAAAAAGAAAATGAGGCCAAAAGAAATCATGGCCAGGCATGGCGTACAAATGATTGGAAGGAAGTTCAAGGAAGCATTGCATGGACTCATGAGCAATTGAGAAGAGTTGGCAACCAAGGTTCCAAGCCTCGAAGGGTTCGTGATGCATGGAAATGAGCTTGGGGGGGCCATAAGATCGTTGTGCGAGTTAAGTGGAAAACAGAAGCCTCCGCGTCCGAGCAGTCAATCCTACGCCCGAACGCCAAACTTACCGTATAGGAACTGAATTCTAGAACACTCGGGCCCGAGCGGTAAAATCTTATCGCCCGAGCGTGACCAATCCAAAATACTCTGCGCTCGAGCGGCTAGAATCTCGCGCCCGAGTGCGCCCACCTACGGAAGATTTGATCTTTACCTAGTTTAGAGTCTAGTTAATTAGATAATTAATTTTGAGTATCTTTTCATTTGTAAACATATATACACGATTTGATGATTATAAACAATGAATTAACTTATGAATGAATATTGATGAGTTTTTCTCTCAAATTTCAAAATTTGGTTTTGTATACATCTTTGTGTGTTTCTCAAATCAAACTTATCAAAATTTAATTTTTGCGTTTGTCGATTTTTTTCACTCAGATTGTCAAAGATGAGTTCTTTGAAGGTTCACTTGAATTTGGATTGTTATCTTCGTAATATTTGTTTTTAAGTTCTTCGTAATTTAGATGTAAATATTACACATTTACTTGATTCAAAAAGATCGGGACAACACAATATTTTCTTTGTTTCATCAAATCGAGGGTGTGACTCCGTTTTAAAGTGCGTTTGCTTTTCGGGTCGAAAATCGCATCATATTTTTTGTGGCTAAAACTGATTTGATTAAATACATGCTTAATAGACACATTCTCTCTGATAGAATTGGTAAATGATCTTAGCATTGACCGAGTTTGCATTGATCTACTATCCTCAAAAGCCAATGAAAGGCCAGACCATCTCTAATTTTTTGCATGATCACACTTCACTCGATGACTTTATTAAGATCATAATGTGTTTCAAGTTTGTGGAGTGGGAGTTCAATCATGAGAACTAAAATTCGATGGATCAAGTACATAAAAAAACCGGAGCTGGTATTGGGATCACCTCCCCAAGAGGTGTGAAAAACACTCTATCTATTAATTTGGGTTTTCCATACACCAAAAATCAAGAGGTAGTGGTCCTCGGACATGAAATTCTGAAAAAATTAGGAGCAAAAGTGTTGTTGATATCGGGGTATTCACATATGGTACACAAACAACTGTCAGGAA